>NW_017567023.1:99129-173887 GCF_001661265.1 Saitoella complicata NRRL Y-17804 | reverse complement strand
AAACGGGGGTGAACGCGCGGTCGCATTCAAGTTACCCTGAGGAAGTGTGCAATGTCATAACTTAGGCTCCCCGTGCCCAGGCCGACACGCTCAGGATGAACAACCAACAGATTTGGATCTCCGGTTTCTTCTCCAACAGCNGGGGGCCCCATGACCAACAGAGTCAAGTGGCCATCGTCGGATGGATCGGTCCGTCTGCATCCAGATGGCAAAGGTGGCGCTTTTGGGCCGCTTATAGGCCGTCGGACGGCCGTCGTGCGCAACATTTAGGATGGATCAACCACCCCCCACATTGCTACCCTTACGCTGCTCCCTTTCCTACTAGTCCCCCGGGGGCCTCGCACTACATTGTTGTAGCACAAATGATCGACCGTGAAATTCTGTTTGCGAACGCCAAATCATTACTAACAAAAAGAAAACCAGTTACTGAAATATTCAGCGTAAGCGGATCGATTTCAGACCATGTCGTCGAGGCGCCGCGGGGCACCCCCGGGGTACAATCTCTTAACATACAGTGTTTGGAATGCCCCGTCTTGCGTGGCGAGCACATTTACGTATTTCTGGAGTGGACTGTCACATTTCGGAAGCTTACTCAGTGGTCAAGAGCGGGCATTCGTGGTTTTCATCATTCTCCTCTCCCGCGTGGGACGCCAGCCGTTCTCTGCTTATCGAGCCGGCCTCAAACGCCGCACCGGTCTGAGACTGGGCATACACTCTTTACTGCCCTCCTTTTATATCCTGCAAAAGTCTACGCTCTGTCGCGGCGTCTTCTGGGTGAGATCAACTGGTCCGTTTTTCAAGCCAGCGCGGGGAACCCACCTTCGAAGGACCCCCTCCTGTGATCTTCGCCCCCTTTCATCGCCTCGGTCCCCAATGACAATAGCAGGTATCTCGAGACCCTGTGATAGTGATACAACTCACTCCGCTCCTTCTCCCTGTGTATGGGACGAGTTATCTCGATTTCCGTCCGACGCACTTCGGGACCTTCGAGCGACGAAATGACATTCTCGTTCACAGCTCCTCCAAATTCTGTATAAAGGCTGTAAAGCGAGTACCGCCGTGTAGAGGTCAATGAGGGCAACATCCTCATCCTGTCAAAGAATCCCAAACTCGTCCACAGCGGGACTCGTTGCCTTTACTTTCACCTTTTCTTACTACCCTGAGATTCATGGTTTCCGCTCAGGGTAATAATAAGACTGTGCACAGCCGTACTTTCCCTTTCAGAGGGTCTTTGAAGTGCTTAACATAACCATCTCATCCCAATCCACTGGTAGCGTCTGCTCAGGCGGAAGCTGGCCTGCTGTACATTTATCCCCAGCCATAGCGCTTGCATTCATATCTAATTGAGGGCGCAATGAACCACTACATTTTCACGGCACTCATCTGTAACCACTGCTTGAACCTTATGTCATTTCGGGGTGTTCTTTCGGTATCCAGGGTATAATGTAACTAATACTTCCACGTTTACTCCTTCTTTATTGGCATGACACCTTCAGTCTCCCCCATCTCCATCGCAACGCCCTCGATACTCTCCTCCTCCACAGTCCGCACTGGGCCTTTGAAGAACGTTTTCCCTCCAATTTTGGGGAAATAGAAATATCCAAGCGCAAACATGATGACGAAGCCAAAGACTACGATGGCATAGTTCATCTCTGCGGCGTTGGGGTTATGATAGGATGGGAAAAGCAGGATGATGAACATGAAGCCCATCCATGCAGTGCCAATATACGCACTCAGCAGGGAAAGTCGCTGTCCCATATACCACGGTCCCGGGGTAAAGTTTTCGGGCCAGATGATGCGAGCGAGGAATGGCGTAATGTAGGATGCGTAAAGCGCAACGATTGCCAGGTTGAAGATCGCAGAAATTGCGGTGTAGTTCGCCAAGGAAAGAAGGCCGATGATGAGCGACACAACACACACGGTCCAAACGCAGCGAGTCGGAACGCGGCTCTCTTTGTGAAGGTGATGGAGGTAGGTTGAGAACGGGAACGCACCATCGCGACTGAAAGCAAAGATTTCTCTGCTCGCCGCGGTACAAAGCGCTGCGCAGTTCGTCACCGAGACAATCCAGACGAAAGCCATGAGAGTAATCGCACCTTTTGTACCTAGTGCGGAGAGGAGGATCTGTGCGAAAGGTTGCCCGAGGGGTGAGCCGATGATGGAGAGGATGTCAGTGCCCATGGTGAACGCGATAGCGATGATGCAAGCCCAGCCGACGACTCCAGCCGTGACGATTGCGGAGATCATGGAAAGCGGAATGGAAAGAGCCGCGCCACCGCTTTCTTCCGACAAAGTAGCAGATGATTCGAAGCCGGACAAAACCCAGGTGGGGAGGAGCAGCGAGAGGAGAAAGGCGAAGCCGGCGTTGGACCAACCGGAGAGGTTCTGAAAGTCGGTGAAGACGTATGAAGCAGTGTTCCTAAGCTCCGATGGGCAAGCAACAGGAAGAGCAATGATGACGGCTGCGGCGACTGCGAGGTTTAGGAAGACGTAGAGGTATTGTAGCCGCGCGAGGGTGCGCGAGGCAAAGGAGCAAAGTCCGCAGTCGAGGATCGTGAGTGCAATGTATACAGCGTACGTGTGGTATTTGGTGGGAACGTAGGTAGGTGTCCCCATGCTTGCCATTGCGAGTACCATTTGAGCGGAAGCGTAGACAGTAGTTGCAAATATGCAGATATACCCCAGCGCGTTGCAATACCCATTCAACCAGCACGCCAGTGGACGGATCCTGTCTGGCACGAGTTTTGCGAGCCAGAAGTAGACACCACCACTCGTTGGATACGCAGATCCGAGCTCACCCATCGTTAGAGCGGTAGGGATGAGGAAGAGCGTGCCCACGAAATAGGACCAGACGAAGCCTGCGGAGCCGCCAGCGCCGAGGGCGAAGATGAGAGAGGATGCGATAGCAGGAACCACGCCGATAGAAGAGAAAGACTGGCCAAAGACTGCAAAGTATGAGAAAGAGCGCTTGAGTTCTGACTTGTATCCCAGGGAAGCGAGGATGGCGTCATCAGAGGAGAGTTGCGTGGATCGGTGAGGTTCGGCGACATCGACGACGCGCGGTGAAGCCATGGTTTTTGAGAGCGGAGGCATGCTCGATATGGAGGATGTGAAGGACATGTTTTGGGTATAATTCGGGGAGGGGTGCGGTTGCGGTTTTGAGGGTGGCTCATCGAGAAAGTACTTCATATCGCCATTGCCGCGGTCCTGCTGTCTCGATTGATCCGACGACTTCATTAGTCAATCGATTCGCGTAATGAGAATTGAGACGAACGGCTCATCTGCCTGCCCGTTCATCTACACCAGCTGTTGTTTGTGGTACTTCATCGCCATCGCTTATCGCCAGCTGGATTCACCCGGGTCCGCGAGAATCCAGCTGCGCGCCCTCGGGACATGTGTCTGCGTACTGCAGCTCGGCAAACTCTAAATTCAATTACCAAATCGCCAAAAGATGGAATAAAGTTACGTGGGAGAAACAGTGTGAATTAATTACGAGATGAGATTGCAAGGCGGGTTGATGCTGTTACTGGCTTCGAGGGTTACGAGATTGCAATTGGATCATTGCAATGACATGAGCGCAATGACGTCCACTTTCCTCGAGATCATTCGGTATCATTTAAGCGCTATGATGCCCCCCAACTCTCCTCGCATCTTCAGGCCTTTCTCTGATCCAGCATCATGCACCTTCCTACGCTCATCTTAGGTCTTCTTCGACTTCCCGCCCTTCTCGCCGACGCCGCTCACCGGCCCCTCCGCGGCGACGTTGCTCTCCACCAACAGCCCTTAGGTACCACCGACGACGAAACGTATCCATGGGAAAAGGAAGTCAAGATTGACTGGACCACTGAAGGTGATATGTTGCCCGGTGACGGTGGAACTCAGGCAGATTCTGTTTTCTCCGGTATTGCGACTTTCGGACGCTTGCCTTACGAACAATGTCTAAGAAACCCGGACATCAAGTACGATATTGCATTCATCGGTGCTCCCTTCGATACGGGCACGTCTTACCGTCCTGGTGCGCGTTTCGGACCCTCAGGGATTAGGCAGGGTTCGAGGAGGTTGAACTTGTACGGAGGATACAATGTTCCCATGGAAGTCAATCCGTTTCATTCATGGGCCAAGATCTTGGATTGCGGAGATATTCCTGTGACGAGTTATGATAACGAGTACGCGATCAAGCAGATTGAGGAGGGGCACAAGGAGTTATTGCACAGGGCTCCGAAACACGGATACGACGAGAAGGGTCTGTCGCTCAATGACCGCGTGTTGCCAAGGATCATCACCTTGGGTGGAGACCACACCATCACGTTGCCATTGTTGAGATCAATCCATTCTGCGTACGGGCCTATCTCGGTCATCCACTTCGATTCGCACCTCGATACGTGGAAGCCCAAGGTGTTCGGCGGTTCGAAATCCAAGACAGCTTCCATCAACCATGGCACCTATTTCTGGCACGCTGCGCAAGAGGGGTTGTTGGCGAACCACACCAACATCCACGCCGGTATCCGCACGACACTTTCCGGTCCCTCAGATTACGAGAATGACGGCTACTGCGGCTTTGAGATCGTCGAGGCTCGCGAAATCGACAAGATCGGTACGGACGGTATCATCAAGAAAATCCGTGATAGGGTCGGCAACAACCCGGTTTACCTCTCCATCGATATCGACACGATCGATCCCGCCTTCGCTCCTGCCACCGGAACTCCCGAGACTGGCGGGTGGAGCACGAGAGAGCTTCGCACGATCTTGAGGGGTTTGGACGGTCTCAGGCTTGTCGGAGCGGATATTGTGGAGGTGGCTACGCCGTATGATACGAATGCCGAATTGACGACCATGGCAGCCGCTGATTGCTTGTACGAGGTGTTGAGTATCATGGTGAAGACGCCTCTCACTGTCAACGAGGGCAAGGAGGAAGAACTATGATCAATGGCATGGATTACTGTAGCGGGCGAGGATGGAGGAGGAAGGATATTACTGTTGTATATTACTTAAATAGCATTGTGTTAAAACTGCGCGGGGTTTATTCATGTGGGGTCCATGTACGTACCCGACGACTTAAGCACCGATAGGAGAACACCGGAAATCCACTTCATCGCGTAAGGAAATTACCTAGACGTCTTCTCGCAAAGTGTTACACCAACTACTGCTTCAGGTGCTGTCAACGGACGATACTATCATCCATTCGGTTTCGAGCTACGATCCGTTGGATCACTGACAAGCAACATGTCCGCCCCGTACTACAATCCAGCTCCTTCAACTCTTGCAGACATGCCTTCTCCCACTC
Source organism: Saitoella complicata NRRL Y-17804 (assembly GCF_001661265.1). NCBI lineage: Eukaryota > Fungi > Ascomycota > Saitoellomycetes > Saitoellales > Saitoellaceae > Saitoella > Saitoella complicata. The sequence continues at coordinate 168,603 of NW_017567023.1, read as the reverse complement.
TTAGCGAGGCTGCTGGACAGCCCATCAGGAAGAAGAGTAAAGCAGGCCGTAAGCCAATCTATCACACCGCGGAAGAGCGCCGTGACAGGAACAGAGCGTACGTCTTCTTCCCCGCGTTCTGGAAGGGAGCACCTTGGTGGACGAGATCACTAATTCCCGGTTTACAGTAGCCAAGCAGCCTTCCGCCATCGCAAAAACGCCTATGTTGCAAATCTCGAGCGAACAGTCCTTCAACTCGCACAGATCGCGGAACAATATCAACACGAAGCCAAGCGCGCCAACGATCAACTCGCTGTGCTCCGTTCACAGCGTTTGCTGGAGTCGACGCCTATCAGTCCCGTCAGTAACAAGGAATTCGACTTTGATTTTGGCTTGGATGGTGTAGGAGATGCTCATGACACAGGCGACGTTCACTCTGGCAAGTGGCACCTCCTCCGATGACATTCTAGTTTGTGCGAACTTTGAATCCTAGTTTGACTTCCCCCTTTAGGCCACCCGTCGTCCTCCATCTCGACTCCAATCACTACGACCACCACCATTGCCGGTGATGTGTCGGCCGTGATGGATACCCTCACCGAAATCCCCCCGATTGAGAACTCGGGGTACAAATACGTTGCAGGCATGCTCGATCTTGAGGATATCATTTCTGGGCAAGTAGTTCCCTCCCCCTGATCCATATACGAACTCGTTGTCCTAGTTGTTACGTGTTACAGGTTCACCCAGGGCGACACTCCATGCGAAGAGCCTGAAGATCAGAATATGGATAAGAATCCCGAGTTTGGGTTCGATTGGCACACGGATCCATTCGTGCCGGACCCTTCGGCTTGATCCGACTCGTTCGGGAATTGACGAGCTCTTCTGATTTGCCTTCTGTACGTACGCACGTCGATGTTTGACGTCGGAGATTGGAAGTGTGCCGGCGATGTAGTATTATAATGTCCTCCCTGTTAATATAGTCGATGTGCGTATTAAATACGACGATGTATCTCTACTAATTACCCCGCCAGTCGTACACGCGTTCAAACCTCCTCGCTGACGGCCGTGCCCTGATCCGCGGTACTCGTGCTTTCTTCGTGCTCCTCTTGATACCGCTTTGCTGCCCTGTCCACCTCCTTCTCCCAGTTTGTCGAGTACACATACACCCACTCCAATGCACCCACGGTAAATAATGCCGCACACTGGCCCATCCACAAACCTTCAAGCCCGTATCCTTTCCGCAAAGCCAACCATACCCCGAGCGGGAGGGCGAAGGCGTAATATGCGAGACTGTTGACTACAGCACCAACGTGCTGCCGCCCCATGCCGCGAAGGCAGCCACCTTGTGACCCAGCTATGCCGTCGGCGATTTGAAACGCGGCCACGTATGGGAGAACATGAGCCACAAGCTCGATCACGGGTTGTTCGTCGCTGAATAGTCGACCAAAAGAGGACCGCACGGAGAGCATGAGGACCATAATCAAGCCACCGAAGAAGACGGACGTAAAGGCTGATATATTGGCAGCGAGTCCAGCGCCTTTTGCACGGCGGGCACCCAGAAGGTTGCCGACGCGGGTGGAGGATGCAACACCGAGACCAAAGGGGACGGTGTTGAGGATCTGATCGGTGGTCATGATGACACTTTGTGCGGCCAAAGGTACCGCACCTAAAGATCCTGCAACGAGAGCAACAATCTCAAAGGCCCACCATTCGGTACCGACCATGAGGACGCCGGATATGGCAAGGGTGAAGAACTCCCATTTACCTTCACGGATCGAACGGGAGGAGATGCCACCCCACGCTTCGTGACCGTGAATGAAAGTGGAGTAAAGAGCGAGGAGGGCGGCGGAAAGCCAGTACGTCAGGCCGGTCGCGTATGCTGCGCCGAGAAGGCCGAGCTTCAAGGTGTACACAAAGAAATAGTTTGATAAAAGATTGAGTGGTGAGGCGATTAGGAGAACGTACGTTCCCGCGCGCATGATCCCCTGTGCTTGCAAATATTTCTTACCGGCCTCAAAGTAGATGTATCCGAGTCCGCCTGGGATCAAAGCCCGGAGAAATCGTTGCGTGTCGTCTGCGAGCTCGACTTCCTGGTGAAGGAACCGAAGAACCGGTGCTACATTCCACCAGAGGAACGCGATGGGGATGTACATTGCCGTCAAGACAATTAATCCTCGTTGCAGGAGGATACCTAAGCGTCGAGGATCACCACCACTTCCGTACGCTTGACTTGCGAGCGTATCCAACGCCGTTGTGCCGCCCAAACCGATCAGCCATGCTGTAGCCATGGCGAACATGTAGGAGAACGCCGCAACTGCCAAATCTTGTGCGGATCGGCGCCCGACAATGAGAACGGAACCCGTTTGAAGAGAGTTCTGGAGCATGTAGGCGAGTATGACGGGGACGGACATCTTGGTCAAAGTGGCGAACTCGTGCTTCTGGGCACCGGGTGGAAGTTGCTCTTCGCTGAGACCATGGGCGTGGTCAATGTTGGCATCATCATTTATGGGAGGGAGCTTTGGAAGAAGAGGATCGCGTTCAGTCGACATGGTAGAAGTGGTTTAGACGATGTCATCTTGGTAAAGGGCAGCTGGATCACAGCGTTTTGTGGTTGATCTCTGGTGTTTCCCATTACCCAATTCTATTTCGGAGGTTCCTCGTCGCTTACACGCTCGGTACGGCACGGGCGCGGCAACTGCAGCAGCAGCATTTGAGTTACGCACCAGAAATCCAATACGCGACGAAACGATAACGGCGGTGTTCGGTAACTACGGGTCAGAATCTGGAAGATTCGGATTTACCTTGGAACTCGATACTTTGCGGTTCCGCCGGAACTGCATCGATATCGCCAAATATTGGCAGTCGCGATGTTCCCATCAGTCAGGGTGACTTCGCCCCCGGCCCAGCACGAACGTAAACTAATTTGCATCGCAGTGCCTGGTCCTCTCGGATCGTTCCTAGTCTTCGTCGCCCTATGGTATGGCTAGCTGGTTAAGTAAGTAGTTTTGCAGCTGCAGCTGAGTTCAACCGGTAAACAACGCGGTTGGTAGAACGAGACTGGTCATAAAAGTGCCATGGCTTCGTTTTGCGTACCTAAGTCTGCCGGCTGGGCCCGGGGCGTGTTCAGAGTCCGATGTGCTATGGGACATGATTTTGATGGCGGCTTCGATGTCCGAGCCGTAAGGCATACCAAACCATGGCCAACCATATCGCAGAGGCCTGGACCAGGTCACGACGGCAGCACCCATTCAACACATGAGATCGGCTGCCCTTGCATGCATCGCGGGCACAGATGCTTACGGTTTGGTGACCGCGGAAAACGTGCAACATAAGCCCACCCTCAGCTTACCAAGACCCGCATGGGTGCGGTTGTATAAATTGTTGCCGTACTCGTTGCTCGGGACCAACTGATGGTATGCGTGTATTGGAACGGCAACACTCTTGGAATCAACATCGTAAAAATTACATGCTCGAGGTCCCGGAACCTAGGCCCAGGACTGGAATTCTTGCCTATAGCTATAGTATCCGCACTGATTTCAAGGACTGATTTACGGACCCAGGCAAAATGAAGCTAGGACTGATACCAGAACTGTTTCCCAAATGTAATGACAGCAGGATATTGTGACCTCCACCGTGGTCAGAGCTGGTAGCGGAGCGGTGCCATCTCTGCACAATGTTGATGCACTATATCTTGTGCCATGGATACAAGCCTTGCCGGCCGTGTGTTTTCCCCGGAACCATTTGTTTATGGATATGTAACGTTATGTGCATATTGGTATTCATGTTTGCACAGTACGTATACGTGCACATCGGTGCTTTTGGACAGGTATATGCATACATACCCATGTGCTTGTTAACTTCTCTTTGTGCGTGTATGCATATTTTCGAGACATTCAAGCCAGATTGCAAGCATAGCAACGAAAATGGTGAAGTTTGGACGGTGAGGTATGCATTTAGCATGACGCAGAATTATTTGCAAAGAGCAAGGGTGATAAGGGCCGTGACATTTGCGATGCTAAGAATCACGCACAAAGACAGAACTGGGCTCTATTGCAAAGCCCTGTTCTGAACATTGGTCATCTCAGGGAAATATACTTTACAAATTCGGAGTACATAAGAAACTACGTAATTGTCGTATTACTATTTGATTCAAATTTCTTTTTCTATGATTACAGGATTATTTCAGACAATGGTATTTGATATATGTGCCAAAAGACCCACCCTACAGTCGTAAAAATCATGGATTATCCATGATTGTATCATAGATTTCGGAACCTAAACCATGATTTTTTACGCATAATCCACAATAAAGTTCGACTTAATTCATGATTTCGTCAGGGATTTTTGCGCGGATTGTAACCCATTATCGCGTGCGTAATCTATGTCTAAGCCCAGACTAACTCTTGATTCTGACAATAAATTACGCGCGCGCCCAAGAAAAACAGCGCTTAATATGATTTTTGAGTTCGTAGGGCCAGTTGATATCAGGGATTGCTCTGGGATTGATCTTAGATTATTTTTATCGTCTTCTGCTGGGAACTATGATTGCGAAAAACCCTCTAAAAACAAATTCAGCAGAACTGATAAGTCACGCCTAGTAAGCACATGATGAGTGATTTGTAAACGTCGCAAAGTGGCCTGACAATCGAGTGCTTGTTATAGCTGCAGTCTTACTGCATCCCTATGGGGTCAACGCTCACGTAAATTCCACGTGCAAATCTTAAGCCTTACGAGCCCTCCGAATTCGACGTTCACGAATACCTGATTCGTGATTGCACAATATGGAATAACATATTCCACTTCCAGCAAAGGCACTCGAATAAGTCATTCAACTGTACGAAAAACACGAATAAAGTGGGAAAGTATTCAAGTAGAGTGGAATTCCAATTCATGGGACACGAATACCTTATTTGACCTGGAATGATATTCGTTCCAGGAGAATAAGATATCCCGCATCAATGAAAAGGAGATGCACGAGCAACTTATGCTCTTCGCTGCAACTTACAGTGGGCATGGTGAAGGTTGCTTTGCGTTTCGAGGCTTACTTAACATCTACAGTGCCACCCTTAAGCTTGCCTAAGTTCGAACTGCCTGAATGACATGACGAAGAGAATTCAAAAGGAAGAGCAATTGTCTCATCCGGCATATATACAAAATCAAGCGATCACCACCTCCTGGTGAGGAATTTCCCAAAGTTGGTCCCATGTTAACGACCATCATCCTAGGAATCTAAATTCTGACTGGATGGGCAAATGAGGGCATTCGGCTGCAGTAACGCCACCCCTACATAGTGAAAAATCATGGATCAAACCCGCGTGTAAGATTACTCTTGGGCAAATAAGTAATCGACGTCAAAATCGTAGATTAGTCTGGAATTACACATGGATTACGCCCTTCATCGTTGATCACAATCTTTGACATTATTCATGGATTATACCCAGTAAAAATGATGTGGAACACAAGCCCCGATAAAACATGGATCACTGCCAGAGTAAAAGTTGCAGCAAAATACCTCAGAAATTGCAAAAATGACACCTGTATGCCTTGACATATTGAAGGCTTGCTATATATAACTGTTCTCATGTATTAACCCACAAGAGCCACCTGCTATGTATAAACATGCCCCTACGGTCGTATCGCTCGTGGAAATCACATAAGCATTTGCTAAGCTCGCGGAATCCTTGCCGCGAGGAAGATCTATATATATAGCTGCGGGTGTCCCTACGGGGTGAGTGCTTGTGGAAATTCCACGAGCAGGTGGTAAGCTCGCGTAAATTACTTGATACGCTCGTGGAATCAGCATGGAATTCGACTTCTAGATTACTTGACGTGGAATCTGAGATTACTTGACACGTATTTTCCACGACGCGTAAATTACTTGACGAGTAAATTCCACGACACCCAGCAAGTAAATTCCACGACGAGTAAATTCCACGACGAGTAAATTCCACGACGAGTAAATCCCAAGAGCTCTCGTGGATGCTGTACAGACCTATTAAGCGTAGTCATCTAAGTGGAGGTCCAGCGAATTGATAAGTCTCGCCGCACTGTTCCATCCAAAGCTTTGTCTATCAATAATCCACACAGGTTTACGCCCAAAGCCCTTCTGAGAAGACAGCCACTTCGTACTCATCGTACCAACAAGGCGCTCTATAGCCGCAACATGGATCCATTCATGCAAACCACCAGTCGGTTTTGAATCCGCAATGTAAAACCGTCCTCGCCGGAGCTGAGCAGGTCCGTAACACTTGACATAAGCCAGTGGATAGTGCTGCCTTTCATAACATGGACGTGCGAAGATTAGTACTTCACCGAAGAACACTTCGTGCCTCCCGTGGGTCTCCTGGATGTACAGGATGATGTTTGACGCCCTTGTCCGGTCAGAACGCTTCTGACTAGCTTGGGAACCAACCATATCACGACCTTGAGAGAGCTGGAAGCGTTTGTATGCCTTAACCTCCTTCGGTAGAGCTTGGGGATCAACGCGCGAGCCAACAAGAGTCTCCAGCATCTGAACAAGAAGGCGACGAGGCATGGTTGACAGGGTTAACTCCGTCTCAGGCGAAACAAACCAACCTTCGGGGACTTTGATGATGAAGGCCCGAGAGGAATCAGGTGGTTTCAAGAAGGCATTGAAATCCTTGGAAACAAGACGCACAAATTCGAATTGCTTGAGATTCTCACCAATGAAGACTGTGTTGGCAAGACTGGCGTTTAGCTCTGACTTCGACCTAGCCTTTGGAACAACCATTCCACACATACGCGCCATTGGAAACGCCCAGAACACCCACGCAGGACCTAGCTGTTCAATGCAGTCTGCCAGATGGAGAAGCATGTGGATGCTGGAGGGACACACCTGCATTCGGCGGTGATCCTTCTGGTAGTAGAGGCTCTCATAATCCCTGACGAAGCGTTTGAACAACAGGCGGATCTTAGCCAAATCATCCATAGTGATCTCAAACTCTATACTCCTCACATACGCCTCACAAAGAGTCTCCCAGTTAGCGAGATATCTCTCAGGTAACCGTCCTTCAAGCAGCGGAACAGAGAACAATGACATCCACAGAGACCATTCAGTTGCCTTGAAGCCAGCGGAATTCTTCTGGATGTTCCGAGGAGCACGGCCCAGGGCACCCGGGATCTGGCGACGACAGTTACGCATGTCGAGCCCCAGTTCTTCTAAGACTTTCTTCGGCATCACCCACGGATCCGCAGCACGCTTCTTCGACGTCCTCTTCGGCTTCGGCTTCGGCTTCGATCTTGTACCGGGAGCTGCAGTTGCCGCTGGAGTTGCCATAGGAGTTGCACCATCATCCTCACCACGGCCATCAGCTTCGCCATCAGAAACGGGATGTGACGTCCCAGCAGCTGCTTGCGGAAGACGACCATCCCAGAGATTGAAGAGGAGATGACAGAGATTATCGCAAATCAAGTGCATGACGTCAAGACCGAAACTCCAGGGCCAAGAGATGGTCGGAAGTCGGTGTAAGATTGAGAACCCAGATATACCTGTCCCAGTCCGTAGCTTATCGTCGTTCGCACGGGCCACGTCGATCATGTCTCTTCGAAGATGTCTCCGGTATGGAAGATCATCAATGTTCCAATCCCGATTCTCCCAAGTGGCAGGGTCCCGAGGCATGTTACGGCAGCTGGAGTGAGGGTAGTAGTTGTGATTTGAACGCTCCACCCAGGTCCCTGCAAAGGTGCAGAACTGACATGGGAGACGACCGTTGGGTCCAACAGTTTGCATCATCTTCTCAACCGCAGGTCTATCGCCCGCCACAGCACAGATGTAAGCCCGCATGGTGAAGGTCTTGTCATTGCCCGGCAAGGATGCGTCCCACATTCCTGGAATTTACTTGTCAAGGAATAAAGTGCCAAAAACCATAACATGGAATTTGCGTGGGATATCCACGCACTCGGATTCCACGACAATCACCAGCGTAGGGAATCTCATACCATCTCTCTATGACCTATAGATAGCTATGCCTAGAATGGAATGGAAGAAAAATGCCACATTCCAAAGTGAATTTTGACAGTTTCACCATGCAAATATATGAAGGAAATGCCCAAAACTAGTCTTCGGCCGTCCAACAAAAAAGAAATTATGGCTCGATAATTTCAAACGCATCCAAAGATCCCAGGATTTCTCTCAGTAGTGCAACTCCAGATCAATTGCAATACAGGATATCAGTTCGGCGTTTTTGATGCACCTATCAAATACCATTATCAGTGATAATGTCAAAAGATTAAGGCAAGAGGGAATAACAAATAATAAGAAGGGGGTGTGTAATTTTTCATTTACTCAAAATTTGTGATACATATTTTTGTGATATATGTTTTCATGATAATTTGGACGAGTCTTCATAACAGGGCTCTTCAGCTGAGCCCAACTTTGTCTGTTGTGCATGATCCTTGAAATTGCAAAATGTCACAGCACTATAGCTAGTCATCTTTGCTTCCTCTTTGCGAACAGTTGTAGGTCCATATTCATAATGCATACATCAGTGTTTTCTCTTATCTCTCACAATTGCATATGGGTACGCCCATGTAAATTGTGTCCTTGTATCAGAATTCATAGGCAATCGTGCACATCTATGTGCATTACATATGCATCCGCAGCAATTGCTTGCAAAATCGATTCACTCAGCTTCCGTACATATTGCACCTGAGCTCTATAGCTACAGAGATAAGTAGTACTGTATTTGACCAGCTGCAGGTGACTGCAAGCCTTCACACTTGCCCTCTTAAGTATGCATAAGATGATGAGCATATTTGTTCTAGCAATAGTGACGAGTGATGGCCGCTCGCGTACAACCCTGCAGCCGCACCCTACGAGCCCTCCGAATTCGACGTTCACGAATACCTGATTCGTGATTGCACAATATGGAATAACATATTCCACTTCCAGCAAAGGCACTCGAATAAGTCATTCAACTGTACGAAAAACACGAATCAAGTGGGAAAGTATTTAAGTAAAGTGGAATTCCAATTCATGGTACACAAATACCTTATTTGACGGGTTTGGATCGTGAGGTTGGCTAGATTTCATGGGTCTTCAAGGGTCTTCGAGGGTCTTTGATGGATCGACGAGGATCAATGGTCTTTGGTGGCGGTTCTTCGGCCTGCGCCTCTCGAGAGTGACATGTGAGCACTGCTGATGCGCTGGCAAATCTCACCAAGTCCTCAGCATCAACCAGGAACCCACCACCATCAACGTCTCAATCTCCCTGGGTGTCTCACGACTGACTGACGAAAGCATCGAATCCTACACCTCCCTGGTCCTTTCCCATCTGTTCTCCCGATGCTATGGCTTGTATTGTCTCAACCCAAACTGGGCACATGATGGTTGTTTAATCTCGACACTCTTGCTTGATGTCTCCTCTTATTCGGGTGAGTCCCGCACTTTGTTGACAGCAACAGTAAAACGACTACTCATCGGTTTTTACTAACCCGGCTTGACCCAACGGCAATGAAGGTTCGTGGTAGGAAGCAGCCCGGAAAGAAGACCTTACGCACTTCAGGAGCATCAAATCGATACACGTTCAATCGCAGTTTCCAAGATGATCCGCAGTTTGACGCCAACGATGATGATGAAGACGATGAACTTGTTTTGACTGAGTGGACAAAGGAGAGATGAGAGGAAGCGTCATGGTATGCATATGTGTGTTGACAGTGGGAATTGAGGCAAGGTTGGGCTTCTGAAATTTTTGGGTCTTATTTAAGTTTCAATAATATCAATGGGCCTAGATTGATGACCTGTGATAGATGGGACCAATGAACGTCACGTCTGTGCAGTGTGCGGGCATGAGGTAGAATATTATAACAGTCTAGTGTTGGAAAATCGTATAAAAATTTCTACTTTCAAGACGAATTGTCAATCCAGATTGTGCCCAGAATATCCCACTAACTCGAATAACTCTATTTGTAATACTCGATAATTTTATTCGTGTTTTATAATAGTGTTTGGTAGAATTTGGGGGTCTCGTAGGGCTTTCTTATAACTGAAAACACCTTTGCAGCATGAAGCGATTAAGGGAGGCCTTGTGGCCCAAAACCGATGGCACGACGTGATTGCTAAGGATAGGTATGATCAGTTTGAACCCTTACTCGACCTCCGAGGCCTTTATCTATGTTGATTTAGGGGTTTTTGTCATATGGAGTTTGCGATTCGCGCGCACGGGAAAGTTACGTCAAGAATTTTGCACACAGCAGTAACACGCAGGTAGACAGCCAGTGGTATGGAAAAATAGGTTGAGAGAAGATACCCAAAAATGATATGCCCCAAACAGCAGGGTAGCTTGAAGTTGCAATGGCTGGGTTTACTGACATTCTAGTTTCGTAATACAGTGACTATGCCAGGATATGAGAGCATGGTGGCTCACCCCTCTCTGCGTTGCCCAGCAAGGAGCAACTTTCAACCAGATCGAGAGCCTTCGAATTCCTCTAATTGAAGAGCAGAAAAGGCTGGATGGCCCTGGGAGGAGATAGGGCTGGCGAGGGCAGCGGCATGAGCGAGATAAAGGCGAGCAGGACAGGCGGCCGTGGGACCTTGACCAGATTGAACTGTCGCGAATTCTCGCAGGAAGAGCGTGACACTTGCCCCTGCGTATCCACACCATTTCAAGTATGGGTAATGAACCTGCTGGTGCTCATGACCTCCGTCTCGAACTCGTGGCGGAACCGTCCAGCAGCCCGACAGCGTATTTATCGCTATTTACTTCCCTATCTGGCCCACCGGTATGTGGGAAAGGCGCGGAAGGCCAGGAGTTCTTGTGTATGCAAAACACTGCAGTTGGAGAAGCTTTGAGTGGTTGGTACGATCGTGACTCCGTGGAGCATGGGAAGAGAGACTTGAGGGGGCAGGGTTAGGCAATGAGCGTGTCAAGAAGGATGGGATAACCGGAGGAGGAACTATGGCTTTGTACAGGACGAACCAGTTGCAGCCGGCCCTATGCTACAGATGCCTCAACCAGTAACGTGTCGCTTCTATCTTGGCCGATGTTGTGACGGGGATAAATCCATTGTGGCAGGATCATTTTCCTTCACTATGCGTACTTGCCACGCCGAAGCGTGAGCTTTAAGGCATCGTAAGATTATCCGGCTCACGTGGACAATAGAAAGATTCCCTGCCAGTAGACTTGTGGATGATGCAGCACATATTAAGGTGGAGGTAACCATGGCTTGACTGCGATTGTCAACATCTGATACACGTACACCGGGAGGCCTCGCATGTTATGGACCTCGTATTTATGTACCTCACTGATGACTGTTAGTTGCCACCTTAGCAGATACCAGGGTCAGTATTTGCTGCGGCTGAAATCCAGAATGAAGTATTTCTGCCGTTGCGCGCACCGGCATGTTTGGGACAGAATCACGCTAGCAGCCAGGCTGCTCTAGTGGGCGGACGCTGTATACCGTAAGACATGACAATAATCAATGCTATTCCAAAGCTATTGTTGAAGCCGAGAGAGTGGTCCGGTTGTATAAAATGGTAAAGGGATGGATAGCGTGCATGTTTGCAATTCTTGTTGCATGGGCAGAAACGCTCGGTATAACCGTGACGTATTCGTTGCACATCCTACAGAGCCAACCGGTATGGCGTTTCCATGACATTATTACGGGATCACGTTATGGAAACTGTTATGAGACTAATATAATGGGAACGGCTGTGGGAATGATCATGGGTCGGAATCCTGAGGCCATTGAAACAGATTCCCATATCTTCACTGGCATCGCATTCCAAAACTTGACTCCATGACGGCCTACACCTTAGGCACAGAGATCCCTGATCAATGAGTTTAGCACTCGCGGTTTCGCTTGAAACGTCCTGCCATCACATATCTCTCCATACTTTCCGCAGATTGAGTCAAGAAGTACAATTCTTGAGCCCTTTCAGCTCGTGGTGATGACTATAACATTGCTCTTCCGCAAAAAGATGTTACCACTTCTATTTATCACCATGCCACTGCATGCCTGTTCCTGCCATTAACCCCGCCAACCTGTCGCGTTGCCATGCATCGTTCTGCGATTGGCACACGCACCTTCATACAAAAATAATTGCTGCGGACCCTTCGTCTCACAAGAATGAAGCGATTGCAACGTGTCAACGATAAATTGGAGGCGCGAACAGCGGCACAGTACGAACCTGTATACTGCCGTCTGGTTGCTTCCAACCCTATGTTCTGTTTTCGTAGCCCGTACTGCAAGCTTAAGCTTCCTACTTTCGCTCATCTCCTCCGCTAACATCCAGCCTCAGCTCTCTACATATGGCTCTCGATGATCAGCTCGTTTGCTGTGGGTGACTGTATGAATTCGAAGTCGGCCGCCGAGAGCCCCGTCAGCAGAGGAAGGTATTCACCGCAGGGCATATTGCACTGTGCAAAGTAATGTCCTCACACTGACACACAAGGGCGCAGTCGCCTTGACTTGCAAGATCACCCCGATGCACTGCGACATTTGGGCGAATGTTGTGAAAAATCAAGCTCCATAGTGGCATGAGCAAAGTTTTTGGTGACAACATCTCTACATTGTTCCCACAATCTATAAGTTGGTTCATGGAGCGGGCTGTTTCTCTATATCTTTGTAATTGCTACATAAGGAGGCCGCGCAGCTGCCGGGTTCACAGAATCGCACGATCCATAATCGATATCAGTCAGGGAGTGCAGTGTACCTACGACTCAAAGGGGAAACTTGAAGCCTGAAAGTTCCTCGGAGTTTGACTATATCCGACATGAAAGTGAATAAAGAACAGCATGTAAACAGGTAGATAACATTGCTTATACCTTGTAAATCTAAGAACCCAAATAAGCATAGATATCATTCCACGTCCCCATGACCCAAACTGTCCAAAAAGATCACCCTTTGTCCATCAAGCACTACTCCCCGCCTTCTCATGATCCCCGCCATCCTCCTTAAGCGCCTTCAACAACTCCTTAACACTCAACGAATCCGGCGCTGCCCCTGCCACCCCCACCGCTGATGACCCATCCCCCAACCCCAACGCCTTCCCCTTCACCGACTTCGCGCCCGTCCTCCTCTTCGGCGTCGGCGGTCCAATACCAGTATTCCCCACCTCCTTCACCCACCTAACAACAATCCCCGCCCTCTCCGTAACCATCGGAAACTGCTGCGTATCCTCCCCCCCAAACCCCGGTCCTCTGGAAGAAGGAGCAGGCGCCGGAGCACGTGGTTCCCGTGCACGGACTTTCGGGATAGGCAGTTGAACGCGTTGGACCTCCTCATCCCAAGATTTAACTTCGACTAAATCCACGCCGACGCGTTTGATGACTTCGATCCAGTCTGCACGGGCGGTTGAGCGGCCGGGGAGGAAGACGGGGTATCCTTCGCATACGGAGGTGATGCGCGCGACCCAGGACGCATGACGGTACAATATCTTTTTCTGGGTTCCGCAGAGGACGTGGGCGAGGAGGAGCGAGAACAAAGCGTCGGGGAGGAGGGGGTGGTAGGATACTGCGGGCGTTCTCTTCGCTTCACCGGATTCGGTACGGGTTGAGGGCGGGGCTTTTGAGTAGAGGGTTAGGGACGATAGGTCGATGATCTCGTGAGGCTCTTTTGCGTCCTGTGCGAAGAGCTCGGAGAGGGAGTATGTCACGTTTGGCTTTTCTTCGGGCGGCGAAGAAGGTTCGGGGCCGTCGCCGGGAGCGATGGGGATGGAGACGCTGGGGCTGAATTTGAATGCACCGACATAGCGAGTGAAATCGCGGATTGCGCGGCGAGCGTATTGCCTGATCGCTTTTTGCGCTTCTGCGTCGATGGGTGTACCAGCCGGGACTGCGTCGATTGCGCGAACAGCGAGAGAGAGGTAGTTGCTTGCACGTTGGAAAACGAATTGGGATTCCAAGCTCGATACACCACCTGGGACGACTGGCGCAAAATCTTTACCTGCGCCGCCTAGGTATTTGAGTGTGGCCAGAGCGCTTGTGATGTCTTTGATTGCACCGAGATAGTCGTCTTTGAAGGCGCGGACGATGGCGCGAGTGCGGACATACCAGAGATCCTACACACTGGTCAGCATACGTTCGATGGACGGTAAGATGGGCACGAACCATCGGGCTAGAGGCCGCAAGTGCTTCGATGACATCGAGCGACGTAGTCTCAGCCAGCTTACGCGACGGAATCTTCTCATGGAAAAAGTGAACGTAACGAGCATCCACATGATTCGGATCACGCTTCAACACCTTCTCCGCAACATCGTCAAGCGCCGAACTCGCCTGCATCGTAGCCACCGAAGCCGCAACCTCATCCGCTGCATAAGCTCTCGCCAATTTCTGACATGCCAGTTCGCGCATACGGTGTTGACGTTCCTTGGAGAGTCGACCGACATGTCCAGTCGCCGTCGCTGATGCCGCACGAACGGCTAATGAGGTTGCTTCGTCGACGAGTTGGCGGACCAAGACGAGATCGGCAAAGATTGCGGGATCGAGGACGGCGGGAGGAAGCGTCGTTACGTTGATGGTATAGAGAGACTGGAGGAGTTCAGTGGGCAATTGCAGCCATCTGGCCATCACGACGTGTCAGCGAATCACAGCCGATAGAGCTGAGAATGAGATGGTACGCACGGTCCATGATAAGATGAGATATATTTCCAGTCTGATGTGTGGTAAGTTTAGCAAGACGGATCGAGGTGGAGATCAGAGGAGGCCGCTTACGCTTGTTCCTTGAGATGGACAAAGTGTTTGTGCTGGCACCTTTCGATCCGGCACCAGCGGTCTTTGGCTGTTTCTGTGACATTGTCGTTGACTGATCAAGGCCTTCAATCCTTCTCTGTTGTCTATTTTTTTTTTGGTGGTGACTGCCTGCATCAGCCTGCACAGAAGATGGCCGGCCAATTTACGCGTACTGTAAAGTTCGCATCGTCGCGTCGCTCGAGCGCGTACTGCAGAATTCAGCGACATGACGAAATTTCTACTGCGACCAACCACCAACCTCCCCTTCTTCCATCCCGGATCAACTGATCATGCCTAAAGCAAAGTTCTGGTCCGTCATCGTTGGCTTCACTCCGAGAGTGTATTCGAACAGGTATGCTCATTGTCCACTTGCGATTGATCCCTCGTACATGTACTGATCCGAAATCGCAGAGAGGAAATGGACGCAGCAACGAACAACTGCTCGGGATACCTAGTGCGAGGCTTCCAGACTTTGGCTGAGGCCGAGGCACACTTCGCGGCACAAACCGATAACGTCCGCACGGTGGAGAGACCGGCGCAGGTCGCCAATAGACCTACGAGGAGGTCCTTGAAGCGTCTCCAAACTCGAGCTGTTGCTGCGGCGCAAGGATGCACCCTGGAGCCTGATTTCGCACTACCTCAATCACCTGTTTCACCACCAAACCAGCAACAGTTTGTCGCACCTCGGACACCTCCGACACAACCACCACTCTTCCTCCTACCGCCAACTTCATACACCAGCACACCCATCTCCCCACCCCCCAACGCAACCCACTTTGGTGTCCCTGCAATGGGCTATCGGCGGTGGTTGTGGTTGCAAACGAATCGCTCCTCATCGTCTGCTACGCCCCTCACCGATGCCCAACAACGCCACATCTCAATGCTCCGAGCCCGTCGACCCCCCACCCCGCCTCGCTCACCTCTTGGTCACGGGTGGTACGCTGATCACCACGATGTCAATGATTCGGATTCGTCGGATGAGGACTCGGAGCAGGATATGGACGAGCATATATATGCACCCCGGGTCTCTCCGCCGGCCGTGGAAGATATTGATGATAGTATGGCGTCTGTAAATGAGGATGATCTCGAGATGAACGAATCGCTCGCGGAGGAAGGTGAGGAGGAGGTGCTGGGGGTTGAGAGTACGAGTGTTGGGGATGAGGATGATGTTTTCAAAGTGCCGCAAACTCCAGCAGAGGAAGTTGCGGATGAAGCGTACACTCTCCCGAGTCCGCCACAAGCTACCCCAGTACCTTTCCCAGCGACTGGAGAATCTTGGCTTGCGGTCGACACCGCAAGCAAGAAACACAAGAAGCGGAAGAGTCCGGAGAAAAGCTCAGATGCGCCGCCGGCGGCGGATCAACGCCTCATCACGGATTACCCGAAGGCGAAGGCGGACAAGGACAAGTCGAGCAAGACGAAGGAAAAGAAGAAGCGAAAAAAGCAAAAGACCGGGAATGAGGGCCTTACGACCCACAAAGAGAAGCAAATGAAGACCTCGTCTTCTGCTGCTTCAACTTCTGTGTCAGCAGCTACTGCCGCACCACCATCAACGCCTTCCGGTTCGCGGTCATCAACATGGCAACCCACGACTATGTCACCAACACTTACCAATGTTGTGACATTTTCCGCTATCCTCACGCCTCCTCCTTCCTCTCCTCTCTGCGATGACAGCAGCCCGCTCCCTCAATCACACGTCGAGCCTCCCCCATCCTCTCCACTCACTGCACCAGCCGAGCAACCCTCAACCCCCCTAACCTCCCAAGAACTCCGCGCCTCCATCCCCGAACCCTCTCTCCACAGAATGGACACCGGCTGCGGTCGCCCCGCAGTCCTCTCCTCCTCCATCCCCGAATCCGTCGCAAAGTCTCGGGTGGGAGATCAGTTGATCAGAGGGGAGAAAAGGAAGGGATCGTTGGCGCAGGTGTCTACGCCGGTGATTGATGGGACGTATCAGCCGCGAAATGGGAATAGGGAGAAGAGGAGGAAGGCGAAGGAGAAGCAACAGGGAGGTAAGGAAGTTCAGACAGACGAGGTGGTCAAACCCGTTCCATGGCAGAGCGGTACAAAACCCGATTCTTACGTCGAGGGATACGTCGCAGGCCTTCCTGAGGTGCTCGCTTTCCTTCAGTCGGCTGATGCGGACAAGGAATACGGTCACCGTGTGGTTCATTACTGCGAAGGAGCTCCCATCATTGGCGATTCTGTAAGTGATACAGTCACCGACGATGAGATTATTGATGACGGAGCCGACCTCCAGGATGGTTTCACCGAGGAGGAGATCAGAGCTGCGAAGGCTTCGAGCGCTTCCAAAACTATCACCAAAGGAAAGGGTAAGGCAACACCATCACGGGCAAGATCCTCGTCTGCACCAGAGAAGTACACGAGAGTCAACATTGATTACGCCACTGCTGATGGAGTTAAGCGCACTGCTTGCCTTCGTTTGCACAAGAGCGTCAGCATCAACAACCTCACTATCACTGTGGAGCCTTCAACATAGAGATAGCAAATACCATAGCTAGATAGACATAGAATAAATTATACCCAAGACTTGATATAAGACGACCGCCGTGGCTCCATCGTCTAATTCACTTTCGGCATATCGAGCTGTCAGTGGTAAACGAGCGCTGGGGGCTCCGCACTTCCATTTGTGAGAACCGCGACGCGGACCAAACAACTCAAATGCCACCCCAAGCAATGACTCCTCCTGCGACTACTTGATCTGCCATCCCGATAGACTTTGTTCATCAATAGACATGGCTGGAAATGATCCTATACCACGTTCGCCTGATATCATTGATTCTCTCGTCTCCTCGCTAGGCGCGACGTCGATGGCTGACCCTATCAGTTCCCCGACCGCGTGTGCGTATCGGGAAGAGTATGCTTCTTATTCTGGCGCGACATCTGAGGAGTTGCTTGCTGCTTCTGGGGGACGTAGCTCGTCGGCTGCGGTAGTTGGAAAGGGTGCAGACGCGTCGCCTACTCCGAACGCGAAGAGGGAAGGAGCATTCAGGAGAAGGCCACGGCCAGCGAGTTTGAATCTGGGGAGGAAGTCGTCCTCGGCGTCTACAAGTGCAAATGTGAAGAAGAGTTGGATAGGGAGCCCGAAGTTCAAGAATTCGAATGCGATGGAGAAGACGGTGGATACGCCGACGGAGGTGCCGGATTATGTGAAGAAGTACATAAACACAATGAGAGATGGCGAGGGAAATAGGCGAAGTGGGGAGGCGGTCAAAAGGAATGCTATGAACGGCACTGGACAACCTCGTGCGAACCTGGATCGTCAATGCTCGGCACCTTCTCCTTCGGTGTCGTCCATCCCACCTACTCCACCACCCAAGGACACACCGCCTCGATTACCACGACACGTCTCTGCACCACCTCCTGATCCCATCTCACCAACACCAATTCGCAACTCTACGAAGAAGACGAAGAAGAGAAAGATTCATCCACTGAAGACGTCTTCGCCTCCGCCGCACGTCAAGGCTTTGACGGAGGTAATCGCCACGACAGAGGTGAAGCAAATCGTGGAGAACCCGCATTTAACGCAAAAGATCAAGTTGCCGGATGGACGGACCCTGTGTTTCTCGGAGGTGGGAATGCATGGAGGGTTCCCGGTTATATGCCTGGTTGGAATGGGACTGAATCGTATGATTACAGGTGAGTTGACGAGGAACATTTGTGAACTTGCCGCTAAGAAGCTCACAGCCTTTTACGATGACCTTGCACATTCGCTCGGGTTGAGGATCATTACCCCTGACCGTCCTGGAGTGGGAGGCAGTGATCCTGTATCCGATTTCGACCGGAGAGTCTCCACATGGCCAGGTACTGTTTGACATGCTGTTTGCCTTCGAGGTATGCTAACGGTCTATAGAAACTGACCTTGCACCACTTCTTTCGCATCTCAACATCAACAAGTTCATCCTCGTTGGCAATTCTTTGGGAGCTTGCTACGCGTTAGCCTCTGCACTTCACTTCAAGTTTGCGATTCATGGTAAGATCTATCTTCTTTCGCCATGGATCGCGGAAAGTCAACTTCCAGCCAAGGACGCCGCACCGATAAGTCACCGCTTCCTCCGTGCGCTACCATCCGGGCTGTTGAAGACGGCACAATCTCTCATATCGCCTTACGAATCGACAGGGAAGGACGCAGACGTCATCGTTCCCGGCGATGTCACGGCGAGCATTTGGGCAGCCGCCACGACAAATGCGAATGCCGCGATTGACTTGATGACTTCATTAGAGAGGCCGAACAAGATGGGGTTCAAGTTTGAGGATGTGAATCAGGAGGTCAAGGTGTGGCATGGAAGTTTGGATTCGAGAATATCGCCGGGAAGAGTACAACAGGTCGTGGGAAGGATGAATAGGGGTGAAGTGATCGTTGTTGAGGGTGCAGGACATGGGTTGATGGGAAATGCAAAGGTGGTGAGCGAGGTGCTGACGGAGATTGCGAGAGATGTTGCAATGCGTTGACGAGAGAAGGGACTATTTATCTTTCACTGGCTCAAGGTTGCTACATCTCGGCTGGATCGACACCCACGCCGATGCCCATGGGTTCATGAAGATCATGGTCAAGGGTAAGAGAAACGGATCTC
The DNA here is from genome assembly GCF_001661265.1 of Saitoella complicata NRRL Y-17804. Taxonomy (NCBI): domain Eukaryota; kingdom Fungi; phylum Ascomycota; class Saitoellomycetes; order Saitoellales; family Saitoellaceae; genus Saitoella; species Saitoella complicata. The sequence continues at coordinate 149,342 of NW_017567023.1, read as the reverse complement.
AGGGGCCTCACAGATATCTATAATACCATAATAGCAAATGATTTCCTGACCTTTACAATTCTTCCATATTGATATTTCACGTGATCTCCGTCATACGGAGTACAAGGCCGCGTACGCTGCCGTTGCAGCATTTACTCACAGAGAAAACAACAGTACCTCCAAAGTCAGTCAATCATGGAGCAGTTTCTCTCAATGCTCGCAAATCAGCCGCAAGGCCAGCAGTCCATCCTCCGCAGTCACGGCCTCGTCGAATTCAAAGCAGGCAAGCTCAACCGCGATGGCCACACCAAACTCGTCAAGCCCGACCCCCGCAAGGGTCTCTTCTACATGGACGTCGAGGACGACCTTCTCCACCTCTACTGGAAACCTCGCAACGCCTCCGAGCCCGAGGACGACCTTATCATCTTCCCCGAGGATGCCGAATTCGAGCGTGTTTCGCAGTGTACCACCGGTCGTGTTTACGCTCTCAAGTTCAGGTCCTCCAGCGCAATTCACTTCTTCTGGATGCAGTCCAAGGACGAGAGCGATGACGAGAGGTTGTGCAACAGGGTGAATGCGCTCATCGCCGATCCCACCTCTCAGGAGCACGATATCGAGGAGGACGAGGACGACGAGGATGAGGCGAATGCCCGCCGCCTTTTGGAAGATCAGCTTCGTTCCCTCGGTGCTGACTCCCAGAACGGTATCCTTCAGCAGTTGCTCGGGGGTGTTGGCGGTGGACCCCAGGACTCTCCGCTCATGGCTCGTTCGCGCCGCGGTGGACCGGGCTACTCCAGTCTTTCCCAGCTCGACCCTGACGCAATTGGCGTTCCCCCTCCGGCCATGGGTACCACCGGACCTAGTGATTCATCTGATGCCAGGCTTCGTCCAACGGGCGCAGGAGAAGCCGCCTCCGGCGACAACTTTGCCAACTTCAGGAATATCTTGAGCAATATCCGCGTTCCTCGCGAAGTCGACCCCATCGATGAGGAACTCACCGACGTTCTCTCCCCACCAACCCTCGCACCTCTCCTCGCTGACCCAGAGACCCGCGCCTCCCTCTTCCCCCACCTCCCACAGACCGGCTCTTTCGACACTTCTGAAGAATCCATCCGCGAAGTCATCGCAAGTCCGCCGTTCCAGCAATCGTTGAGGAGCTTGAGTAGAGCTTTGAGGACGGGTCAGATGACGCCTTTGTTGAGGAATTTGGGATTGGAGGTTGAAGAGGGGCAGAGCGTTATTGGTGTTAAGGGATTTTTGGAGGCAATGGAGAGGCAGCTTAGGAGGCAGCAGAATGAGAACAGCGGAGACAGCATGGATACTGACTAAGCCGCACGTATGCAAGGACTATAGGGATACCTTTCAGATGTCATGAATGTCAAATTCCGCTGCTGTAAACTGCTATATCGACACTCGTCCCTATCTGTTTCTCTTAAAATGCCGAGTATGATCCGCGTAGATTACTTTCCATCTTCACACGGTAGGCTTTCTCGAATCCCTATCATACCCTCGCTCCGCTCCCTCATCCTTGTATTTCCCACAAATGCACCATCTTTCAGAGCATACACACCTCCTCTCAGCGTCTCTAGGAAACACACTCCTGTTTCTTCTGAATGATTTCCGGTCAGGCGAGGACATCAAGTCATGGTCAGCGGCGACACGCTTGTCGCATAGTGCTTTGATCTCCCGTGAAGGTGATAGCAGGACAGACGATAACCGCCGTTTCGACGTACGCGTCGATGTCGACTGCGGAGTTGAGTATCGCGTACGATCCGCACTTTGCATGCAGGTGTCTTCCTCACTCTCGTCGCTAGACCCCTCGCTGGAAACATCCGCGATAACAGGTTTCACACTATCAGGATGTTCCATCCAATCTCCCGTCCCAACCTTAACAACCAACTCGTCCGCCTCCGGATCCCAATCCACCCCCTCCTTCGCCCAGCGCCACCTCAGATACTTCCGCAATTCCTTGTCTGTCGGACGTACGCTCCTCCATGCCTCACTGCTCGACTTCTCACAGAAGATTCGCCAGCAATCGAAAGCGTAGGGGCCCATACCGTACAGGTGCGCAATGGCTGTCTCGTGTGGATATTGTTTTTTGTAACCTTTTTTGTAGGCCATGGTTTCTTCTGATGGTGGTCTTGCGAGCCATTCTTGTGAAAAGCGGATTAACGTCACCGGCCGTTTATTCCCCAGCCCAAGATCCTTCACGAGTTCTCGTAACTCGTGGAAGTTCGCTTTTGCCATCTTTTCGGGTGTATCCCATCTTTTGAATAACTCCCACATCACTGGAAAAGCTGCCCGGCCGGTGGTTTTGTTGAGGAGGAGGACGGCGACGAACATTTTCCAGGGATCAGTGTAGAGCCGTTCTTGGATGAGGCCGAAGTGGGATTCTTTCCTTGGGTGCAGTTTGTCGTAGTCGATGTTTGAGATGGGTACTGGAGTGTAGTCAGTGGAGAAGTCGATAAGGGCTGCGTCTGATGGAGAGACGGTATCCGAAATTGGCGGTGTAGCAAGGTCACCTTGTATCTTGACATCAATAGCTGCGGCTTTCTTCTGCTTTGAAGCCTTGGAAGATGGCCGAGCATCATCAGTACTTGCATCTTCGGTCTTTCTCTTGCGTTTTAAAGGTCGTGGCAACCGAACCGGCGTATCAACAACCATTTCTGTTGGCGGGGGCGAGACAGCCGCAGAAGACTTTGCCTTCGACTTAGGCTTAGCTGTCGTCGGAGGTGTCATTAGGCTCTCAGAACGATGTAAACTAGGTGCCTCATCGTGTGTGACCTTGCGTTTCTTCGCTCGTCGTTTCTCTTCCCTCTTTGCTTCCTTCTCAGCCTTTCTCGTCGCTTTCTCCTCAGCCTTCGTTACTGCCCGTCCCGACCTTCTCGTTTGTTCATCTTCAGCCCTTTTCCTTGATTCTTCTTCCTTCTCCCGCCTCTTCTCCTTGGCCAGATGAGTTTTCTCGGCCTCAGCAGCAGCAGCGCGCTGTTCCGCAAAGTACGGCGAAAGCTCCGAGTTCTCCTTCTTCAGTTTGCGCTTCCTCATTCCATTCGACTTTGATGATGGCCTGGATGTGCTGACATTGGGTACATCGGTGGATTTCGATGGGGTGTGCACAAGGGCATGAGAGTACTCGGGGGCCAATGGCTCCCAGCCGCGGACTCGTTCAGGACATTTGACGAGTTTCCTGACCATGGAAGTGCTTGGTCATACGATTGCAAGCTCGATCTCAATAAAATATACGGAGGATGGTTGTCGATTGTTTGCTCTTTTTCTCGGAGGCAACATTTACTTATCGATAGTGCCGTAAATCATGATGCAATCCGTGCACGTACCGTAAAACTTGGTATAGAGAATAGTGCATACCTACCTCCTCTATGCCCCCACTCTTAACTGCGTAGCCTTCAAACTCAACCCCGCAAACCACGATCGCGACTTCGACCCCGACCCCGACGCCGGAGAACCCGAGTTGTTCGCACCCACACCATCCACAACTCCACCCGCAGCCGCCCTCGTCAACCCATTCCTGAACTGCCCATTGCCATTACTGCTCTCATCCATCTCATCCTCACCCGCAACATCCCGTTCTCTCCTCTCTCCACGTCCGGCGTCATGCCCCCGCGCACCCTCCCCAGCATCATCCCTATCCCTCTCCTCTCGCTCCGCGGCCTCCAATGCCCGGTCATACTCCTCCAACTCTCCCACATCACTCGGCCGCATCCTCAACCACTGCATCCTCGGCCCAGTCTTTGCCCGTTCAGAGACCCGGAAGCCGTAGATTTTGGGGATGTAGATTTGTGATGTTTCGGAGGTCATGGAGGGGATGTAGTCCGGGTAGGTTTGGAAGAAAAGGTGCGGGAAGGTCGTACCGAAGAAGGCTCCTGTAGCGTAAAGATTAGCATTTTGATGACGGATGAGCGAGGTGCATGCACGAACCATCGACTTTTTGGAAGCGGCTGTTGGGAGGGACGTAGATGTCCAAACACGACGGACAGAACAACTTGACGGTATCCGCATTCACCGCATCGGTACGCCCACATGGAACGACAGGCTGACCATTGCACAAATGGCGCGGACACAACCCAAACGCTCCCTCCTCAAACTTCTCCGACATCTGTTGCAGCCCATGTCTCCCAATAATGTATCTCTGATGAATCAACCCATAAAGCAACTCTGCACTCGCCTCCACCATCGAGATATCCGGCAAGTTGGAATCCGCATCATCAGGTTCGATATCGAGGATCATTTCGAGTGCTTCTTTGTAGTATGGCACAAGGCTGCTGAGACCGGTGAGGTTGAAGTCGTCTTCGATGAACTCTTCGGGGACTTCGGCAAAGTATTCGTGGCCGATGCCTGAGCAGAACCATGTAATCCATGTCATTGCTTCCGACACCGAGGAGAGTGCAGAGTCGTCTATCCAACCCAATGTCAGCATACACCCCACATAACGGCATCAATGCGCCTCAGAAGGAGAACATTGATAGCATTGGTCACTTACCATAGTACGCCGGCGGCTCACTGGCCTCATCCTCCTCCAAACTTTCCTGCTCGGGCTCCTCCCTCAACACCTCGTCGTTCGTGTCGAGATCACCATAAAGCGGAGCGGCATGGTTGTAGGGGACGGTGGTACCGTGAAGCTGCATTCTATCCCGAACGGAGATGTGTTTGTACGGTTTTGTCGCGAGCTGCTCTTATCGTTCTTGGTGTAGAGTCGAATACCGGCCAGCTGCAGGGTGCGCGTTTGACTGGCAGGGTTCGCATTCGCTTGGGACGAGGACTTGTACGCGGGGACACAGTGGATATGGATGGAGGGGAGGGGACCCGGTTAAGGTTAAGGAAGGAAGACATTTATCATCATCAACGTAGGTAGGTAGCTATTCACCGCACATGAACGCATACATGCGGAGGTTTACAGGCAAGTTTTGTGATCCCGACCAGCTACTGGCCACCCACGTTTTTTCAGCGTCCTTTGCGTCCTTCACCGAGCCTTAACCTGTTCAGCTACGCTGGGCCTTTGTTGATGTCAACTTCGAATATAACCCTTAAGACGTATGATCGAACTCATCGTTGTCTGCAGTAACCTGGTCCATTCGTTGACGCAGCTGCCAGACAGTTCAACTAGAATATACGTCCCAAGGGTAATATTCAAAACCCGAGGATATCAGCGTGCCCAGGTCGAGGGCGATTGCAAGTCCGCGAGTGTAGGAGTCGGCAAGCTATCAAAACCGAAACGCAGCACTCGTCAGGGATGGAATGGAAGGCAATAGTAGCATTCATGAACATAATCATCACAAGATCACCTAAGAAATACATCAATTAGCCATGCTCTGATAAAACACGCTTATCACCCCAACAACAACAAATAATCGATCGATCAACCAGATGGTTCAGCTTCAAGAAAGTTCGTTTTCATGGCTCCTTGTCACGGGAGCCTCAACTTCATTAAATCAGATTTTGAAGACATCATCACCCGGTTGTATCTTGATCACGTTGCTGGGTGGAGGAGAGGAACATACCATGTTGATTGTGTTCGTTGGGTTAGGAAGGCCGACAGGTTGATTGTGTTCGAGCTCAAGTCGCGAATTCGAAGGAAAGGAAAAAGCAGGCGGGCACGTGAACGTGAGAAAGATCAATCTTTGTTCAGAATCAAGCGACAGCTAATTTGAATGTCAACTCGCCTCCGATCTCCTCTTCTCTCCCGCTCAATCTCCTCCATCCCAACCCTCTCCCCTCTCACTCCGCTCACCTACCACGCTCACACATCATCGCCCGCACCGACACCCATCCTCCTCCCCGCCACATTCTCCCACCTCCCCGCCATCCAGAAATGGTTCAGGAAAGATGACAAGAGATTTCGATATTTGAAGGAGCTGATTGGAGGAAGGTTGGTTGTGGTCGAGGTTGGTGAGGGTGGGTATACGGATCCGCAGACGAAGAGGGTCGAGGTTCCGTTTGGGTTGTTTGTGGATGTGTGTTTGGGAGCGGAAGTGGGGATGAAGGGGTATCTCGCTCAGAGCGACGTATTTGCGCAGGTCAGTCCCTGGTTCACGTATACTACCGATGGACAACGCGAGCTGACCATGACAAACGTGCACAGATCCCAACCCTCCTCTCAGACCTCCAAACCCCCTACCTCCCACCCCCCCAAAAAACCTACTCCCGCTCCCTCTGGCTCGGCAAAAGCCATATCCACACTCCCCTCCACACCGACCCAAACGACAACGTCTTCCTACAACTTCACGGGACGAAGCGGATACGGCTGTATCCTCCAACAGCGGGCGCACAGCTACGACCCGGACAAGGTGTGTTGAGGAATACGAGTATGATTAGGGATGTCTGGAGTGCGGGTGCGGATGCGGATGCGGGTGGGAGTGAGGTGGAGGGAGTAGAGGGTGGGATGGAAGCTGTGTTGAGGGAGGGTGATGGGGTGTTTATTCCGAGGGGGTGGTGGCATACGCTCAAAGGCGAAAATCGTCACTCAAGCGATGGATCCGGAGACGAGATAGTGTGTAGTGTCAACTGGTGGTTCCGTCCATAACCCATACCCATCACCAAGATTTTTGATTTTTTTTGTCTACACCTTCACGAAATCGTAATCTTCCCCGCACTCTTCTCCCTAATCACACCAACAAACTTCCCGTCTCTCTCCAATCCAACGACATCATCCCCCCCTCCCAGGAAACTATCTCCAACGAAGATTTGTGGGACGGTTTGACGACCACTGTGGGCTGCAAGCGCGGATTGGATGGCGGGACCGTTAGGGTCGAGGTCGAGTTCGAGGATGTAGGGGGGTGGGGAGATGGTGTGGGATGCGAGAACTGCTTTCGCGCGTTTGCAGTATGGGCTGTCCACGAACGTCAGTGAGCGTCATAAGAGGGGGAAGGGGGGATACGGTACCAGTATGATTTCGAGAACATGGTCAAGGGGTTTTTGGTCAGAATCGACTGAATCTCCGCTTCGGCATCAAACACGACCTCTTCCTCAGCTTTCTCCTCTGTTCCAGCAACACCAGCACCAGCAGCGGCTTTCACGGCGCCCTCCCCACTCTTCAGTATATCCTTGACCTCCTTCACACCCGCCGCCGCTCCAGCCGCTGCTCCGCCCTTGACTTTGGCAGCCATGCCGTTGAGTACACCACCCTTCGGGAGCGCCATATTTACTCCTTCAGCTTTCTTCTCCTCCATTAGCTTTTTGGCGATTTCGGTCCAGTCGTGGCCGTGTTCGACCTCGCCCTTTTCCCGCTCCAACTCTTTCGCCAACTCCTTCCATCCCTCCTCCTCTCCCTTTAGCCTTTCCACCTTCTCTTGTACATTCTCCGCTCCTTGTTGTGGAGGAGAAGCTTGATTCTGCAGAGACCCTTTTTGCTGAAATTGAGCAGCGGCTTGTCGAGACCGTTCGTACAAGTCCGTTAGAGAGTTCGTTGGGTCAGAGGAAGAGAGGGAGGAGACGTAGTACCAGATTCCGAGGAGGAGGGTTACTTGGATTAGGACGAGGAGGTTGCGGCGGGATCGGCGGGGCATTTTGGGTTGCCAACTGGTCGGGGAGGTGGGTGGGAGGTTTACGTGACGAGTTGGGCTCTGACTACGTTACCGGGCACCGGCTGGGGAGGTGGGGACACGTCGCAGGCGGGTGGGGTCCGAATACCAAAGGGAAGATATTGAAATTGTTATTCAAAAGTTTGGTGAGTTGTGTGCTTATAACATGGAGTGTAATTAACCTGCCCGATCTGGTCAACATAGTAATTTGTGTACACGCGTATGGCAGAGATCCATCGCGAACCCAGCCGGCCGTCGACGATCCAAGGACCCTTGACGGAAACCATGTCCGATCCATTGAAGGACAAGAGAAAAGCAGAGTTCGAAGCCCGTGTCGCACGAGCACACGCAAACGGACCTCCTCGACCCCGAGGCGTTCGACAAATCAATTACGTCCAAGACGCATGGGATCAAATGAGAGCTGACGGAAGCTTGGTCGAACCGGATTGGGCGGCACTTCGGCATCCTGATTTGACGACAGCGGATGGGGAGCCGTTGATGTCGTCTTCACCACCTGAGGTGCCGGAGGGGTATGTTTATCGGAGAGAGCAGTCGTCGACTCCGCCGCGGTATGGGATGAGCACGATTAATGAGGAGGAGTTTTCGAGTCCTTATCTGCCTGGGCAAACGCCGGAAGACAAGAAATATCGTCCAGCTGTGTCACCGTCACCGTCGCCGCCACCACCTCCACCACCACCCGTTGCTTACGCCCGTGTTCGACTTCGCCCTCAGCTGATGCGTCGTCAAACCAGTGCATCATCTGCAACAGCTACCGTTGACAGTGGGATGAGTTTCGAGGAGCGTCGCAGCAGGATGTGGAGTGAAGTGCCTCCGTCGTCTCCTCCTACGCCGGGGGTGTACGCGGATGAGTGCCAAGTAGTCAAGAAGCCTGCCGGCGACGACTTTCCTATTGATATTGACATTCCCATTCGCCGCATCCTCTTCCCTGAGAACGACAACCGCAAAGGCTTCCAACCAAAACCCGCCAAACCCGTCGACCCAACTGTCTCCAACCACCTCCAACCCGCCGCAGAGTTCACCTCCTTCTCCACCTGCCACACTGCACAGGAAAAACGCGAAGCAAGACTTTGGCAACAAGCCCTCCGCGCAGTAAAGGAACAAGAAGAAGCAGAGGAGAAGGCAAGGAAGGAACGCGAGGAAGAGCAGAAACGTAGTCGTGGGGTTGGGATTAGGCAGATGTCTGTGGAGGAGTTTTATGGGAAGCACAAGCCTGTGTCTCGAATTGGAGAGTTGGTCAAGAAGGAGATGGGATTACCATCCGGCCTACCGCCCCCCGTACCAGTACATCCACTCGTGCTCGTACAGAAAGGCGTCAGTACCGATGGACCTTCCGGCACAAGCGTTCGATCCGCAGCCGCCCACGAAGCTGAAGTACTGACGAAACTACTCGATGGTGAGAACGTGGTCCCCACTGGCGCAGAGAAACCCCGCAACTGGCGCGACTCCCCACTATGGGCCCATCAATTCGGGAAACCCTCCAACTACCAGATCCGGATTCCTGCTACGGACTTGGCTAGGGCACAGCTAGATTACATTCCCGCTCAAGAGGTTACTCTTATGATGGCGAGGGTCCAGGCTCCTCTCAGCTTTACCCGGAGTTCTGCTCATTTTGCTTCGCTTGGGCAGGATGAGGATAGCACTGCGCCGGTTCAGGCTATTGCATTGGCCGAGGAAGCGAGGAGAAAACACGAGGAGTTGGAGAAGGAGAGGGAAAAGGAGGAGTGCGAGGTTCCGGCTACGCAGCCAGCACCGCAGGAACCTCTTTTCTTCCCGCATCCCGAGGAAGACGGAGATCAGAAGAAGGGCAAAGAGGTACGGAGGAAAGTTCATTTTAGGCCAAGTCAGGTGCCGTTGACACAGACGAAGCCTGTGCCTGAGCCGGTGGAAGAGGAGGGAGCGGATGAGGATGAGGATGAGGATATGGTGATTCCGTGTACGCAGGAGCAGGTGCCTTCCGAGATGCCGACGACTACAGCGGAATCGACGGAAGCTATGGAGTCGGGGCAGAACGAAGTCGAAGTTCAGAAATCGGTGGAAGAACAAGTCGCGGAGATCGATGAGGCCTATAGGAAGTTGCACGAGGAGAAGGCGGAAGAGGAGAGAAAGAAGGAGATGCACCGAGTGCACGCTGAATTCAAGGCTATTGAGGCGGAGATTCCTCGTCCGTCGTTGCCCGGGAGGACGGCGAGTTCGTGGGAGAATGCGGAGCCTGGGCAGACGCCTATTTTGGAGATTGGTAGGCCGGTTTTGAAGATGGCGTCGGTTGAGGAGGCGGAGGTGGAAGTGGAGGCTGGGAAAGGGACGGAGACGGAGACGGAGAAGAATGGCGATCATGACATTGAGGATGCGCCTGAACCGGTCAAGACGCAGATGACACGAGTGTCATCGAACGATCTGCCCGACGACGCCATCGAGGATGCTTCCCAGCCTCCTCCCAAGTCCAAATCACCGGCAAAGACAGTCGGCACCATCCCCGACGATGACATTGTTGATGACGGACCTCTGCAGCGCGCACCATCAATCCACGAAGAAGAAGAGACTGAGGAAATTGAAGATGCTGGACCGTTGCCGGAGCCGTTGCGTTGGCCTACACCTGTCACGCTGGCAATGATGCGGGAGAGCCCTCATCGCAATACTGCTACCGAGGACTCAGTTGCAGAAGGAGAGGATCCGGGACCTGTGGGTGTGGAAGATGATACGCCCGTGTACATGTCTGGTATGAAACCGTACAACGATTTTGCTGAGTATGCTGGCATCATTGGAGGTGTAGCTGCACCTGCCGCCGGAGAACCGGCATACAATGGTTATGACCAGGTCGTTGAAGACTCCATGGACGGACGACCCATCAGCGAAGAAGAGATGCAGCACTTTCAGGACCACCCCGACTTTGTAGTCACACCCGGTGACGTTCATGCTCATGCTCATGACGAACAGATTCAGAGCTTCTCACAATACAACCCCGACATCGATGGTCCTCTCATCACCGAGGAGGAGGATTTGGCGCTTAGATGCGGCGATGGAGAGTCACAAGAGTATCATGCCGAGTATGATTTTGAGCCGAAGGGGACGCCCCAAACTGAGGTTGCGAGTGATGAAGAGATGGTGGATGCCGAGCCTTCGGTGGATGAGAGTGCGGAAAGTAGCTACGTTACCGCCGAAAGTGGCGCGTTTGCTGAGCAAAACATTGTAACGGAGGAAGATATTGCGCCCAGTCAGCAACCTGCGCAGGATCTTTGGGAGAACGGAGGGTCATTGGTAAGGAAGAAGGCGAGTGCAGTGACGGAAGTGCCCCATTCGGTGGCCCCTCCCGCTCCAACCGAACCGGTTGAAGCGTCTGCCGTTGTGGAGGATGAGGTCGTGCAAGCTGCTGAACCCCTTGAGGAGGCTATCGCCATGTTGGCAGAGAAGAGCATTGGCGAAGAGGCTCAGCATGATGAAGTTGTGATTTCTACGCAACCCGAGTCTTCGCAAAAGCGGAAGAAGCAAAACAAGAAGGAGAGACGTACTTCTGATCAGGTCGAGGCGGAGGCGGATGCGGACGTCGCTCAGCCGGCTGAGCCCGAAACAACTGCTGCTAGCCAAGCCGAGCCTGTCCAGGCTTCTGTACCTACTGTTCTTGGGGAGAAAGTTGTACAGGCGGCTGAGCCATTCGAGGAGGTGGTGGAAGCGTTGATAGACAACGCCGCATGGGGACAGGTGCGGTCCGCTCAAAAGGAGCCTTCACCTACCCAGCAAAACCCCGTCTCGACGCAGCCCGAGTCTTCACAGAAGCAGAAGAAGAGCAGCAAGAAGGACAGACGTCATAACGTCGTGGGTCCTGACGTCGCTCAGCCTGTAGAGCCAGAAGCAGCGATGGCGCCCGTTCACGAGTCTGCTTCTACTTCTAGCGAAACGCTGTCTCAATCCATGTCTCAAGCTAAGAAGGAGAAGAAGAAGTCAAACGACACGAAGCAAACAGAGGCAGATACCGCCACGCACGTTGCAGCTGTTGCTGAACCTGTTGTTGTCGAAGCTGACTCCGCTAAGGTTGCATCACCCGATGTACCTATGGAAGACAGTAAGGAAGAGCAGCAACCGCAGTCTCCTGAGGAGACCGCATCTCAGTCAAAGTCGTCGTCGCAGATGAAGAAGAAGCCGAAGAAGCCGAAGAAGGAGAAGCGTGCCGAAAATTCGTTTGACGCGCCTGTCGTAGTTCAAGATGCTGTTGTCAATGATTCTACTGAGATGGTCATTGGTGGTCTTTCTGCTGCGGGAGAGCATATCGACGACGAGCCCACTTGTGCGCAGAAGCCGATCGAGTCTGTCCTCGATGAACCTATTACTCCGCCCGAACCTTCACAGAAGAAGAAGAAAAAGTCGAAAAAGTTGAAGGTCAAATCCCCCGCCAAGGAATCCGAGGACGTCCAAGCTGCTCCTGCGGCGGAAGTTTCGGAACCTTCGCATAAGCCCGTTGAGGTTGAGACGTCCAGTGGTGATGCTATGCAGGCCGCGCTTTCTTCGGCCGACCAGAAGAGCAAGAAAAAGAAGTCCAAGAAAGCTGAGGCAGAAGCAGCAAAGTCTGATGCCGCCTCTGTCTCTGCACCTGCTGTTTCTGGAGTACCGTCGACTATAGTTGCTTCCGCACCTGAAGCGAAGCCACAGGAGCAGGATGCGACTGAGCTGCACAACGCAAGTGCAGACGTGAGTCAGAAGAAGCGGAAGTCTAAGAAGGCGAATGCCCAACAGGAGTCCCCTTCCGAAGACGAAGCCGCTCCTCCTGCTCCGGCACCCGAGGTGAAGCCCGCTCAGCCGGAAGTCAAATCCGCTGTGGCAGAGGTCAAGAAGGACAAGAAGCGCAAGACGAAGAAGGCAAGCGAAGACTCGGTTGCCCCTCCGACCGCTACGGCCTCAAAGCCAGCGAAAGTGCAGGTACTCGAAGAATCCAGGCAAAAGGGGGACGCCAAGTTAGAACAAGCAGGAGCTGCTGTTGCCAGAATGGACGATCCTTTCGTGGCTTCGCAAGTTGCCCCGGACTCCGCCCGGAAGGAATACAGCCTTCCTAATGCGCCTTTACCTTCTTCGAAAAAGCGTAAAGCGTCCTCTGCGGACTCTTCGTCGAGCGAAGGTGCTCCCACGGAGAAAGCCCCGAGCGGGGTCGCTGACACGAAGGCTCTCCAAGAGAAGGAATCTGCCGAGCCGCCCAAAAAGAAACGCAAGCCCGCGCAAGAGAAGACTCCCCTCGAAGTCGCGATTGCCCAAGCCAAAAAACTTGAAAAGGAAGTTAAAGCACAGGACAAAATTGCTGCTAAGCTGGGGGTTGGAACACTGGCTACAGCGCAATGGCGGCAGGAGCTGTGGAAGCTAGGCAGAAGCCCTCATATTGTGAAGGGAGAGCTCAAAGCAGCTAATATTGAAGTCCAAAGGCTCCGGGAGGAGGCGTCGAGCGCGGAGAAGGCTGAAAGAACGATCAGCGGCGCAAATGTCTCTGTGACCAAACCTACTACCAAGCCTTCAGCAAGTTCTGCGCCCACGTCGACATCCTCGAAGGCCAAGCCTGAGCGTGATGTTATTAGGACGGAAGCACCCAAGTTCTCGAAGGGCGAGAAGCGTAAGCGTGAGGAGGCACAATCTGCACCAGCCAAGCAACAGGATGAGCCCTCATCGAAGAAGCAAAAATCTCAATCGAAGTCGCCTGAGAAGCTGCCTGCACAGCTGGGTGAAGAAGCTGAGAAGGAGAAGGAGAAGAAGGCGAAGCTTGCAGAAAAGAGAAAAAGGATCAAGGCACAGAAGGAGCAACAGAAGAAGTCACCGGTAAAGGAGCAGCAGAAGCCCAAGTCGCCGGTGAAGAAACCTAGTGGAGCGGAGGCGAAGAAGATGAAGAAGGAGAAAAGGAAGTCTATGGGGCAGGTCTCCGAAGCCAAGAAATGATTGTGAAATCGAAGGTTGGCGCGTGAACAGATACGGACGGCTGTTTCTCGGGGTCTAGCATAGCTACAGGCTTGTATCAGGGGCGTTCTGGTCGTCATCTAGCATTTTCAGATTAGGTCGCTCTAGCTCTAGGTATCTGATCAATCCATATTTTTGGGACTTTATCGATTTCTTACCCTGTCCTGCCGCGGCCGCAGCTGTCGTCCACGCGCTCAACCTGCAGTCGCGGCCGAGACGCGACAACAGACATACAGCATACAACCAACGATTCCCATTGCTGGCCAGGATCTGTTTCCACAGAGAAGAAGCAGAGTCGCTCGACAATGGCCGCACCACAGTACACCTCATATCCGTCGCGCATCCGATTGGGTACGACGTCGTTGATCACACCAGCAGGTAAGAGTTGTCACTGTGTTGCGACAGCACCTTGCAATCGTTCAGAGCGTTAAACTCCACATATAGTCCAGCAAACCAGAGAGACCAGAGTAGGTACTGGTGGTACCACGTCGCGATCCGGAAGAACCCTCACGACCGTCAATTACGCCGAGCGCGACGATGATTACGAAACCTCAGATAACAACTCAAACAACGCAAATAACGCACAAGCACAACGCGGACAAGCAGCCGCAGCATACGCAGATAACGTTGACTATCGAGGGTTTGTAGCCGGCCCACCGTCGGACACTCTGGTGCAGAAGAAGCAGAATTTACGGACACGGCATCCGCAGAGAACAGATGAGCAGGTGCGTGGTGCTGCAGATGAGGGCGGTGACGAGGTTTTAATCCCTATCCGACTGGATCTGAATCTGGGGGAGTTCAAGTTCAAGGATACGTTTATGTGGAACATGAATGGTATGCATTCATCCGAAGATTTCGCGCTTCACGAAAGCTAACAGTGTGTGCACAGAGGAACTGATATCACCCGATGCTTTTGCGATGATTCTTTGCGCCGACCTCTCTATCCCTCCAGCTATCTTTGCCTCCCAAATCTCCACGCAAATTCGCACACAAATCGAAGAATACGCGCCTCTTGCATCAATAAATCTTCCTCCAGAAGCCGACCTGCGCGCTATTGTCGACATCTCACTTCATCTTTCGAGGCATCTGTTCACCGATAAGTTCGAGTGGGATCTAACAGGAGATGGAGATGTATACGGATGGACGAAGAGGATTTGTGAGGACCTTGGCGTGACTGGAGAGTGGGTTGGTGCTATCTGTCATGCTGTACACGAACAACTCTTGCAACTCAAGAAAACGGCATGTGAAGGAGGTCTGCCAGCAGAGGTCGACAACGACGCACCTTATGGTGCAGAAGCCGGTGTACGTGTGGATCAGGACGGTCTTGGTGCACTATGGGCACCCAAAGTCGAAGTCCTGTCAAGAGAAGAAGTCGAAAAACGCGACGGAGACCGCGATCGAGTCGTACGGCGAAATCGCCGCGAAGCAGCCCGGTTCGGTTCCGGTGCACCACCTCCAGTACAATCCGAACGTCGTCGCGGTGCACGAGAAAGAACCCAACGTTCACCATCACCCACGGGTCGTACGCCTGGACCTGGGGCGAATGGCGCTGTTATTCTGACGGATATGGAGCGTTTGAGGTGGCGGTGTGAACATTGTGGAATTGGAGGAACGGGGACTTGGGCGGCGAGGAAGGGACCTAGTGGAGCGAAGAGTTTGTGTAATAGCTGTGGGTTGTTTTGGGCGAAGGAGCATAAGCTACCGATGTGGCGGCAGGGAATGTTTTCAGGGGAGTATCGATAGAAGTTGGAAGTTCGGGGTGTGATACGTCATGTTGGGGTCGATACGGGATTTGGGTTCAACGGCATGAATGCGGTCGGAAGATGATTATACCGACGGGAATGAAGAAGCAACCATATGGGACAGGTTCGACTGGCCACACGTAGACATTGCCAGTCTCCTGATATCTAGCAATATAAGGAACACTTCAAGACGTATTTTACCGCGGGTCCCGGTGTCCTCACAGCTGCAAGCAGGCGGCCGGACCGTCCCGCGGTGAAAACTCGAGCGCAAGGCATAAACGCAATATATCGTCACCCTTGTGCGAGCTTGTCGCATCTGCAGTCAGTTTCACCCTGACAGATTCCTTGGCGAACATAGATGTTCGGTGCAGGTGCCCAACAAACCTTAAAAGTTGCTGGGAATTCGGGAGTTCCGACCTTTCAACGGCTCGACCCCGCGCGCCTGCGCTCGCTCAGCTCAAAATCCTCAGCCGTACTTTTGCCTTACCTATCGCTCTTTGCGTAAGCGAGGTCGTATTGCGCTTGACAGGCTAGGCGCCGAGCCGGCCGGTGCATCTGCAAACATGTGGACGGCATGGCCTTGAGTCTGGGATGAGCTCGCTAAGAGTTAGTTAGTATGGCACGAAGCTCAAGGTTGGGTGATCCGGAGTGCGAAGGAGTTCGGGGTGAAGTTGACGTCGCTTCTTTTCGCCAACACACACATCTGTCTTTGGTTCCGATCCGTCTGCCTCAAAGCTTGGCTGAGGATCATGATTACCAGGCCTTGGCATGCGGGTCGTAAGGGCGGCTGTACAATCTCGATTATGACGAGGCTCTCGGATATTACCCCATGTCGTTCATGTGGTGAAGGCTCTCGACTCTATTTTTAGAGATTTTAAGAGGTGGAATGGTATAGATTGACTGACGAACGCAGCTGCCGCCGGAAGCAAGGTTAACCCGTGAACGATATCTTTCATTGGACACTGCGAGCATGAGCAACGGCTCGGGGCAAGTCAGTGCCGTGCGTTACCATACTTGGATACGCGGCATGCGGTGTTACGTGGTCAAGGTCAACGGACGGTGCAGAAACACCAACAAAGGACGGAGTTAGCAGCTGTGTCGGCCGATATTGCCTCTGCTGGCTAGTTCGTGCAAGATGTCTGGTGTGACTCGGCCTCAAGATTGTGCGCGTGTGCGCAGTGTAAGGCCGTGCGAATGAAATGGGTACTGCCCGCCGTATACCACCTCGGGCACCCTTTCATGGTACCGAAAAGGGAACGAAGTCTGAGAACAGCATGTCGACACGAATGCTTCATATATAATGGGGCTGGCCAGCTGCTGTTTCGAGACTGCCAGTCGTTAATATTCCCTGAGCACGACCAGCACATACCTCACCTCGAGATCTCCTACTCCACAATCCCTTGGCTACGGACACAGGTATCCTGAAGATGTCTCGTCACGTCTTTCTTTTGATCGCGCTTGTCGCCTTCCTGGGGCAGGCTGTTGCCGGTGTCCTCCCTTTGAAGAAGAAACAGGCGTCATCTGGCTCCTTCTGCGAAAACACGCCCAGCAGTCGCTCGGTGAGCCTCGTCCTCTGCAGCACCCGTCGCTTGTAACTGACTGCTTCTTAGTGTTGGGGAAACTACAGCATCTACACCGACTACTATTCTGTGGAGGAATCGCCGAGCACGGAGTCGTTCGTGAGTACTGGCTCGACGTCGTCAACATTACCCTGGCTCCCGATGGTGTCCCTCGACAAGCCCTTGCCTTCAACGGCACCTTGCCTGGGCCAATGATTTGGGCGAACTGGGGAGACGAGATTGTGGTTCACATCAACAACTGCCTTGAAAACAACGGTACTGCAGTTCACTTCCATGCCCAGACTCAGCTCAACACCAACCACATGGATGGAGTTCCCGGTGTTACTCAAGCACCGATCCCTCCTGGTGGCAACTACACCTACCGATTCAAGGCGGATCACTACGGTCAATCATGGTACCATTCCCACTTTAGTATGCAGTACATCGAAGGTCTCGCCGGCCCTCTTACCATTTATGGACCTACGTCTGGCAACTACGACTGCGATCTTGGCCCATTGATGTTTACCGACTGGCGTCATGAATCGGCATTCAAGGTCATCCGTCAACTTGCCAACGGAGGATTCGGTCTCGTGGTTGCAATGGAGAACGCTGACAATATGTTGCTCAATGGGACTAACGTTTACAACAACACGGGAAACATCACCGGCAGTTACTTAGAGGTGGATGTCGTGCCGAACACGAAATATAAAATGAGTCTCATCGGCGGGTTGGGCGAAAACAGTGTCTACTTCAGCATCGACAACCACAACATCACGATCGTCAGTACTGACTATACCCCCATCAAACCGATTGTCGTCGACCACATCTTCGTTACCCCAGGTCAGCGCTACGAAATTATCTTCGAAACGAACCAAGATGTCGACAACTACTGGATTCGTGCCGTGCCTGCTGTCGTCGGTGGTTGTGCGTTCAATACGAACTATATGACAACTGGCCGTGGAATCCTACGTTACGCCGGAGCACCCGTAGTCGAGCCTGTCACCACGGCATGGGATATCCAAGAGACTTGTCTCGACCTACCTGCCAGTCAGCTGCAGCCCATCCTCTACAAAGAAGTGCCCGTGGACTTGGACGCCGATTTCCTGTACGGCATGATTGTGGGTCACTGGAACACGTCCGGTCCCGGACGTTCTGAGCTCTTCTACATTAACAAAAACGAGCCGGCCAACACGAGTAACACGACTACGAGTCCATCCAACGCCCCTGCGTACACTGATCCGTCAACCATCACCCCGGTGTCCAATACAACCCTCCCGGGTGAGGCTTCATTGTTGATTAACTTTAGCAACGTGAGTGTTATGCTGTCTTCTAGTTAGTACCAGTGCTAACCGTCATCTCTATCTAGCCATCACTTGGTATCGTGGAGAACCATGCGTGGTTCGGTACCCCCCTCGACTTCCCCGCCTCATACAATGTATATCCATTGTATCAAAGAGACGAATGGGTGTACTTCGTTATCCAAGCTCCAGGAGGCATTGCTCACCCGATGCATCTTCACGGCCATGACTTCTACATTCTCTCGGAGTCAGACTCGCAATTCAATAAGTGAGTGACTGATACATGGTCAAACTAATTATCAGGAAGGCTAACTCCTCTTCAGAGCAACGGCATCTATAAGTGGAACGAACCCAGTGCGTCGTGATACTGCTATGTGTCCTCCGTTCGGGCATATGCTGTTGGCTTGGAAGGTATGTGATGTGTTTATTCTGTTATCGACAGTGGCTAACGACGTCCACAGTCGGACAATCCAGGCTGTTGGATGTTCCATTGTCATATTGCATGGCATATCGCCCTTGGGTTGGGAATGCAGTATGTCTCCTCTGATCTCCTCGCTCCTCCTCGGTACTGATCATGTTACCCAGATTCCTCGAACGTCCTGATGATATTCGGAGCACTCTCAATATCACACCGTTTGGTGATGATTCATGGTATCAGAATTCATTGGCTTGGGATGCGTAAGTAGTTTGGCGTATCTCTCGTGCGCTTTGACTAACGTTCTCTCAGTTACGACACCCCTCCATTGGTCGTTCCGGAAGACGATTCGGGATTATAAGCACCCCAACAACACAACTCTGATGATCTATCTATCGTCTTAACTATGTATCGAATGTGTACTTGAGGATCAGGAGATGTTGTGTTGACTGTGGGCCAACGATTTGGTTATTATCCGGGGGAGGATGGAGTTGCGCCAACATGAACAGGTAGGTAGAAGCTATTTGAGGCCTACACCTACGTCGACCCTAGTAATAATGGGTTTCAATGTGGAATCTGTTCAGCACAATATGACCGACTGCATTTAGGGTTTACGCGCGCGACTTGCGAATCTGCGTGCATTCGCCACCCCGCGCCACAACACCAAGCAAAAGGACTTTGCACTTCGAGACGTTCGGAATTTGACGACCCAGCGACTAACCCGGCTTTCCTTCTCAATAAAAGGTGTGTACAGGGAGAAAGCGAGAGATGAGATAGAGACCGTTCTTTTCTCGTCTGCTCACGAATTCTGCTAACAATCTTGTCAGATGTCTTCCAAGCAGATCGGCGGTGCCAACAACGGCCAGACCCGCAACATTGCGGCTTCCAAGGCCCCCAAGTTCTACCCGGCTGAGGACATCTCCGCCGCCAAGGCTACCCGTAAGACTGCCCGGCCCGCCAAGGTCCGCTCCACCTTGAAGGCTGGTGCCGTCCTCATCCTCCTCGCCGGCCGCTTCCGCGGTAAGCGTGTCGTCCTCTTGAAGACCCTCGCCGACGGTACCCTCCTCGTCACCGGTCCCTTCAAGATCAACGGTGTCCCCCTCCGTCGCGTCAACGCTGCCTACGTCATCGCCACCTCCACCTCCGTCGATGTCTCCGCCGTTGATGTTGCCAAGTTCGACGAGGCTTACTTCAAGCGCGAGAAGAAGTCCGCTTCCAAGAAGGGTACTGAGGCCGAGTTCTTCGGTGAGGGTGCCAAGAAGCAGGTTTCCGAGTCCCGTGTTGCCGACCAGAAGGCCGTCGACAAGGCTATCCTCGAGGCCGTCAACAAGACCTCCAACTTGAAGTCTTACCTCGCTTCTTCCTTCTCCCTCAACAAGGGTGACCGCCCTCACCTCATGAAGTTCTAAGCGTATCGCTTTTGAACTCATGGGTAAAATGATGTCGATACTTTGTTAGTTGGATTGTCTAGGTACGCCTAGTCGCGGGTATTGTGGATTGGAGTTTTTTGGGGATTTGCTTAGTTAGGTCTTTGCCGGTTCTTGGAAGGCATCAATACACTCCTCCAAAACAACTCAGAGCCTCTGCGTCTTGTCATTCGACGAGCCATGCTCTGCTTCTTCTCTTCCCTTCTTCGTGGGGAATGTTGCTGTCTCTTCGGAGAGGGTGACATGAACACGACTTCCTGTGCTGTTGAACCGGTGTCACTCGTGATTCCTTCCGTGAACTGATGTGCTTCCTCTTATCTTGTGGTCGTGATGGTGATTGTCCTTGGAATTGTGAGTGTGACTAGTTCGCTGCTGAATATACATGTTGTTGAAAAACGTTCGTTCGCACTGATGCAGATGCTCACAACTTGCTCGGCTTTTTGTGCTTCCTCGAGTCCCGCCTGAGTTTCTGATGATGTGTACGTGCACAAGCTCAGGCCGTGCCCGGGAACGTGCGACATCCGCTCCGCATGGCTAACAGCTGTTCCTGCTATTCTTCGCTCCTTTAAGCAACATCACATCGGGGAATCATAATAACCAGATCTCGATTCTTGACGTACAGTGTACCACGGCGGCGAAGTGCGCGTTCTCACGTTGCAGGTTAACGTTGCGACCGCGTGAAGTTGCGAAAAGGACCGAGAAACGTTCAAAGTTTGCGAGTAAGCTTTCTTGACTTGTCAATCCGGAGAATAAGTATGAACCTTCTGCTTTCGAAATAGATGGCGAGGTGATACTCCGGATCCGGCCGCGAGTGCCACCGATGATTTGTGCCACAGCAGCTGCTATAGCTAGACATCACTCGCAATGAGCAGGTTTGTATAGTCGTACGGCTTCACAGGGAAGAGAGGAAATGTTAGAGTATACAGAGTTGTTTCTAGCAAACCTATTTCTACTCTAATCCTTGAAGATTCGTAAGTCCATACCAAACCCGTGGATTGTTACCGTGCCATGGTGGTTTTTATTGCGTGCCGGACAAGGCGCCCTTACATCGACCGTGAGAAAGCGAAAGAAACGAGATTGTCAATAGCAAGGATGATACTTACCATGTCATTTGTAACCACGATGAAGCTCAATAAAAAGTGTGTGACAATGATTTCCTTGTGCATGCCAGTCAGATGATTCACGTTTCGTTGCAGCAATAGGCGACACGGTTGATTTCAGGACCTGTTAAATCATAGTAGATGTTGTGTACATGTAGAAGCCGAGCACCTCATCTCATTTATACCTTATCACTCTCAACGTCCATCACCGCCCCAGTACTAGGATGCACCTGCTCGACCTTGCCCACAGCAACAGCACCCTCCCTCTTCCCCTCCAACGCATTCATCTCATCTTCGATCTTGTTATAGTGCCTGAAGGAAAGCCAAAACACCGCACCTGCGATTGCGCACGCAGCCGAAATGCCCGTATACATCCACACCAACTTCGGATCCACGGCAACTGTCGATAACCCGATGTTGATTGCTGCACCGAATGCGTTGGTGAGGAGAAACATGGACATGATGAACGATTTCATCGAGGGCGGAGCTTTGGTGAAGGCGTACTCGAGACCAGTGATTGAGGCGAAGATCTCGGAGAAGGCGATGAGGACATATGCCGGGATCTGCAGCCATACGTTGACGTTGTTTGGGACGGAAGCGCCGGAAGGGTACTCGTAGTTTGGACCGGAAGAGTAGATGACATGTTGGATGATTGCGGCGTATGCCATCGCCAGTGCAGCCATGAAGAAACCAACCGTGATTCTGGAGATGGGCTTGAACGGGATCCCAACCTTGCGCAAGAACGGATACAAGAACTGATCGCAGATCGGGATGAAGATGATCAGTGCGATAGGGTCAAAGTTCTGGAGCAAGTCGTTGGGAACGCCGTTGGTTTGCATCGTAGCAGCTTGAGAGACGAGATTGTTCGTCATCTGACCATAGCATACCCAGTAGAATGGATACGCAATGAAGATTCGGCAGGCGACAAGAGCGCGCTTGAGTTCGTCGATAAATTGGTCATCCCAGAGTTGCTTCCACTTATCGAATCCGCGTCCGGCCGGAACAGAAGGTTTCGCTGCCTCGAGCTTGCCTCCATTGCAGATCGCGATCCATCCAGCTTGGAAGGCTCTCAATACGACAGATCCAGTCGGTGGTCGAGTCACGTAATACGGCTTTCCAATGACCAAGAATAGGATGGCGATAAAGAACACGCAAAGCGGCAACAAATACGCCTGCCAAAATCCCTTGTGATGTTCTAGCTCCGTCGTCGCGATCGCACTCAACGACCCAACATTGATACACCAATAGAAGACCATGAAAATCCTCTGGATCGTGATGGCTGGATCGACGATGACCCTCTCACCATTCTTCAGAGTCTTGACCACTCTGCGGGTACGCCGATACTGCTCCGCAACCATCGGACTGACATTGCTCTTGATTCCACCTGTTCCCAGACCAATTACGATCATCGCCGTGATGATGCCACCCAGACTCGAGCCTGCTCTGATAGCCGACGGAACTGACGTACAGACAAGAACGAGCAGTCCGACCATGTAAAACGCACAGAAGAGCGAGATGGTCTTGTACTTTCCAATATACTGGTCCGCGACGATGGCACCGAGGATAGGGGTCACGTAACACCAGAACTGGAAGAACTGGGAGAGGGCCGTAGCGCCTTGTTGGCCAAGACCGATGGCACCCGGTTGTTTGAGGTCGCCGTTGTTGTAAGGAAACTGGATGTAGTTCTGTAAAGCTTCTTATCAGCACACATGGATGTTGCTCTGGGTAAGAATAGCTCTACCTGGAAGGGGCCGCTCAGGCCGTAGTAGGCGAACCGCTCGCACAGCTCGACGACGACAACGAACCACGCCGACAACGGAATGTTATCGGAGACTCGACGCAGTGTACTGAGCTCTTCTTCCGTGGGTTCGACCTCCCCATCTTCGAGTTCATCCACTGATCCTGACCCCACCGTACTGGCACTCCGCACAAACTCCCCATGCACGT
Source organism: Saitoella complicata NRRL Y-17804 (assembly GCF_001661265.1). Taxonomy (NCBI): domain Eukaryota; kingdom Fungi; phylum Ascomycota; class Saitoellomycetes; order Saitoellales; family Saitoellaceae; genus Saitoella; species Saitoella complicata. Next base: position 126,394 of record NW_017567023.1, on the reverse strand, counting down.
CCTTGTCACGATCACCCTCCTTAGAAACCGGCACTGATCCACCAGCAATATCAAAATTCGCGCTCATAATGCCCTCCTCCCTCCCAATCTCATGAAGCTGAACAGGAATCTGCGTCCTCTCCGAACTCGTCATCTCAACGTCGATAGGCTTGTACGCGTATGCTCTCCGCTCTTTCCTTGCGAGAAAGTTGGTTGCGAAGGAGGGCATGCCCGCCCATTTAGTGCGTTGTAGTGACATGTAGCCTTGCTACTCGAGATTACTCCTCTTGGACTAGGCGGCGGTTGGTGCACGGACGGGGGGTGGGCTGTCTCGGACGAGCAGGCAGAATCAAGCGAGGAGGGTATGGCTATGGAATGTCATTGGACAGATGGTTCAGGCGGCCGGAGGAAGGTATCGCCTAGTGCTTGCGAATAGACAGACAGCTGTGTTGTCGCGATTCGAGTGCGATCGTACGTCGATGTCGTGACTGAGCTCGCGCGTGGCCGAAAGTGCGGTAGCTGGTCTGTTTGCCCTCTCCGCCGGCGCCGAAGATTCAAGAGAGCATCGTCAGGTTGGACGACCACCATCAACAGGACGCTCCTGGAGGTGAGTCTCATTCAACGACGTCGACGTCAAACCCATCCTGCTCGACCTTCCTCTTTCGAACCACAACACCTAAAAGTCCTAAAGTAAAACCGGATCGGCTATCCCCTCCGCTATGAAGCTGCTTTAACCGGATCCATTGCTAATGTGAACGCCTTAACTGGCTACTGCAACGGTTGCAGGAGAAGATTGTTTTCTATTTGGGGCTGCGGTTGCGTTTGTGGAAAACCGGCCTTGGCGTGCGAGACCCTCCGGGTATGTTGGATAGAGAACAAAACAGCTTGAAGTGCCCGAAAGTGTTAAAAGACGCGTCTCTTGTTCGCAAGTGACGACCAAATTCGTTTGATCTCCGTAGCAACCCTAAGCCTAACCCTACCGGCGAGCAAAAGTTCATGGGCATCCCACTCCCTTGATCCCGGAAAACGTAGAGCGCTGCCAATGTGACCTTATGGAACACTCACGAAACAAAAATCACCATACCAATAGTCTTTTCTACCACTCTAATCATACCAGTAAGTCAAATAGTCATGCAAAAAAGCTCACACCCGTCCTAAACATACATCACCAACCCACACCACCCACCCCAAAACCCACCTCAGTACCCACTCCCACCCCCACGCTCCCGCCCACGTCGTAACCACCCTTTCCTTCTGGATTCAGAACTCAGCGATACCACTCAAATCGTCGACATTCAACCAATCGACACCCTCCTCGACCAATACCTTCCAGATGTTATCGCGTGCCCAGACGGGCCAGTTGGGGTATCCCCAATACCTGACCTTCAAGCCGGCTGCGTGGGCTGTCGCGACTTGATCGCGAATAGCGTGGCGCTGTTTCTGGGAGATATCGCGAATTCCGTTCCAGCCTACTGCCTTGGCCCAGTTCGTACTTGCCAACGGTGAAACCGCGGGTGTGAACGTCGCATTCAGGGACGCAAGAGGGGCATCGAAGAAAGCGTCGCGAGTGCTGTTCTGAGCGATGACTTGCTGAAGGGGGGTGTTGCCTGTTCCAACGACGGTAACAGCGCCATTCGTGACGGCAGAACCGTTGTAGTTCGTCAACCATCCGCGCTCACGCAAAGGCTCAAGCGCTTGAAGGACGTAAGGCCAAGTCTCCGGACCATCAGCTATGTTTGAGAAGTCAGCATGTACTTTAGCATGCGAGCTTCGCAGACATACTCTTTAAATCAACGAGAAGCTGTAACGACCGAGTGTTATCCATCGAGAAAACGCCATTCCACCCCGTCGCCTCAAACTCTCCAGCATTCTGGTTGATATTCTCCAACAACTGGACGAGCGGGTCGATATACAAGTTCGCGAAGGTCTTCTCGACATCCAATGCACCACGATCGTGCCCGACGAAGAGAGTGCCGTTAATGAGCCAGACATCGGCTTCGACGGAGGTCAAGCCGTAGGAGAGAGCGGAGAGGAGGGGCGTCGTGCGCCAGTAGTCGTTGTGACTACACACCCATCAATTAGCATACACCCCATCAAATCACACCCTCTGACTTCGACTCACCTATGAACAGGAATAGGCACAACATCCCTCGTCAAATTCGCATTCAACACACTCTCATTCCCAACCTCCACAGCATTAACACTCGCACTCGCACTCGCACTTCCCGCCGCCGACGCCACCAAAACACTAGCCAGAAACTTTGGATGCATCGCTTTTCCTGGATGTTGTTGCCAAAGAGGATTGGTGGTGAGGTGCAACACGACGTTCTTCAAGTAGACAGCAGCAAGGATGAGAAGGAGGGTAAATAGCGCAGAAGAGAGACGTAAAGCCATTGCTTATCCTGATCCATCTAAAGCCTAAGCGTTTGAAAGCGAGGGATTTGTCCGGATGGCTGCAGTGGTGGGGGTCTTTATTTCGTGTAACTGGGGAAGTTTCGGTTGGCGATCACTTGGACCGTGCGCGGTTTTGGCGGCAGCACGACGTCCGTAGGCGGCACAGGGTGTAACGTCGACCTACCCAATCCGGCAACCATGAAAGAACCTACTCGAGAAAAACAATACGCAATGCTATATGCTTAACTAGGTATTCATCCCCCCATCTCCAACAACACATCAACACAACTTCCAACCCTCCCAGCCTTCTCAATAACAACAACCTCGACAACCTCCCTCTCCACACCCGGAAACATCTGAGCTAACGTCTCAACTGTCTCCGCATGTTCCTCCCGAGCCCGACGTTCGGCTTCGTAAGTCTCCATTGAGGCGGATTCGGCGGTGAGGTCGGGTGGTAGGCCGGTGAACGGCGTCACTTGAGTCGAAAGTGTCGACCGTCGAGCCGGTAATGGCGGTCCATCCCCACCCTCACCCTCATCCTCTCCTGGCCTTGACCCCCGTCTGCCAACCCTCGCCCCCCTCTCCTCCCCCTCATCCAACCCCGTCCCTCCTCTCACCTTATCCTCCACCACCTCCCCTTCATCTTCCGTAACTTGTCCGCCCCCGCGCACACTGTCACTCACCGCCGCCGCCGTACTCCAAAACCTGCTCCCAATCCCACTCAAAGGTTTTGATATCGTTTTGATCGCGTTAGAGGACTTTGATAATATCTCGCGTGTTGGTGCAAGTAATGGCCGGGGTGTGGTCACTACTACCGGGGCTTCGATTTCAGTTTCGGTTTCGTCTGGTGGTGGTGTAGTGACTGGAGGTGGGGTCGAGGGTTCTGATGGTGAAGCAGTAGCCGCGAGGTGTGCATCCTCTTCCGCTATCGTCGAAATCGCATTCTCAACATTCCTATCCACCAATCCATCAGTCAATGCCTCTGCTTATGTACCAATGACTTACCGCTCAAATTCTTCATCGCTCACCGTTAAATCCCCCCTCCCAATCCCCTCCAAAAACCCAACTGCTCCCCCCAAACTGCTCAAGTAATAACCACCCTCCCCTCCTAACCCACCCTCCCCCCTAAATCTTTGCACAAACATCAGGTTCGAGATAAGGTGCGCGGGACGCGAGCGTAGGATGACGAGGATGAGAAATGGGAGGAAGGAGTCTGCGGATTCGGTGATGGAGGCGTGGCGGAGGAGGCCGAAGATGACTTTTGAGCAGTTAAGGATACAGATCAATTTATCCCTCGGTGCTCTGTATGAGTTGATCTTGCACAGCTCTGTTGTCCTCGCACGATTAGCTCGAGAAGAGGAGGGGGAGGAGGGGGGGGAAACGTACCTTCACCAGCCAACTTAAGGAACGTCTCGTTCATCGGTGTACACGGGATATCCAAATGTTCCTCCCTCACCCACGCATACACCCTCATCTTCATCTCCAATTGCTCATCCCTTTCCACATCCTCTTCATGCCCTGTCTCTCTCACCCCCTTTTCCCTCCCTTGCTCTTTCTTCCGCTTCTCGATCACCAGCGGCGAGAACGTCAGAGCGTACAGCCGGTTCATCACGAGCTTCTCCATTCCTTCTCTTGCGTTGGCGAACTCCGCGTCTGAGACGTTGGCCCAGGGTGTCCCTGGCGCACTCATCTTCTCGTGTATGAAATCGAGGAATTCTTGAATAATCCTCACCTGCTCCTCGACTCGCCATTGCTTTTTCGCGAACTCGGACAAAAAACTGTCGGACACCTCATCAGTCACATTTTCCTGGAGGAGGAGCAGAGGCGAGAGGAGGAGTGACGTACGATTTCATGTATCGAGCAACGGGATCGGCGGAACGATGTCGCAACATCTCCAAAAACCTCCCAAAATCAAACCCCACTTCCGGTTCCGGTGTCGGTTTCCGCGCGTCAGGTGCCGGCGGTTCCATAGCCAGCTCTCCGTGTTCTTTGTGTGTCTTTCCTTTCGCGCCGGCAATATCGAGCGTATCCAGCGAATCCAACATGTTCGTAATCTCCTGTGTCGCCGAACTGTCCTCGCCTTCGTTTGGCGTACCACCCGGACTTGGCGACGGCGCCAACCGCTCGAGCTTAATCGTCGGTTTCATGGCGCTTATCTGCGGGAAGGGTGTTTCTGTGCTCGTTTCGATGCTCATGTGCGCCAACGTCCTATGGTCCATCAGCATCAAATCAAGATTGATAACCAATGACATACGCTTCTGCCACTGCGACCTTCGGCGACGTTGGATCGATATGGTCACCATGAACACCAGCCGCTACTGCTGCTTTCTCGTCCACGACTTCTGCTTCTGCTTCTGCGTCGTCATCGTCGTCGAATGTGATTAGATCTCCATGCCGTGGTGCAGCAGCTGCCATTGGGGATGTATGCTGGTCGTTTTGGAGGTTCGCGGTGATATTGGAGAGGGTGTTGCGGGTTATCGGGTAGCTGCAGCCTGGATGCGCGGTTGGGCAGCGGATACAGCCATGATGTAACGGAGAAGAGTTGGTTGCTTTGAATGAGGATGATTTGCGCTTTTCTTTCTCTTGCGAGTCTCATGGACGTAATAGACCGCCCATCGCTAGGTCCCTCAACGAGCTCACTCACTCCTACAGCTTTATGCCACCACCCCATCTATATAACCAGCTATCTAACCTTAACCGCTCCCATCCCCCTCCCCTTAACCTCCTCAACCTCCATCCTCGCAGTCCTACTCCCAAACTGTACAGCCCTCTTCTTCTCCCCCCCACTCTTCACCAACCCCACCCTCCTCGCGACCCTCCTCAACAACTCTTTCTCCCCTGCCACCACCTCCCCACTCCCATCCGTCTCTTTTCCAGCTGCAGGCGGTGGGGGACAGAGCTTGATATGCGCTGGCAAGCTACACGCCAACGAAACCACCTCCTCGTCGAGGAAGGGATACCGTGCCTCCCGTGACCAATGAGCGATGACTCTATCATCCCTCCCCAAATTCCGCGTCGGTAACCGTGCTAAATCCAACTTGAGCTCCTCAACTAACCCTGCCCATCCATTGGTGCGATACGCGTTCCCATGTCGCGAGTAGCCGCCAAATAACTCATCCGCGCCCAACCCACTCAGGAAAACTCGGGCTTGGGAGTCATACTCTTCTTCCTGTACCACCTCCATCCCATCCGTATTCGACACCCTTAGGCGACCATGGGCACGGGCAGCGAAGTAGAACGCCATCCCGATCGATACGTCCATTACCGTGTCGTTCGGCCATATGAGATCCACGATTCGTGGTTTGTGCGACATAGCCTCAGCGTACGGGACATTGACTTCGACGAAGCGGTAAGGTCGCCTGTAGTCTGTGACAGAGAGTAATTCCCGCCACCCTTGGAGACCAGTTATGCGATCCGGACAGTGGGCATACCAATCCTCATCCTCATCCTCCACCTCCACCTTCTCCTCCACCTTCTCCTCCACCTTCTTCTCCAACGACGATTCGACAGTGCCGTTCATTTTGAGTTTGAGTTTCGCTGCCCGTTTCGCGGCGCCGAGTTTTTCATTTTTGGCGTTCTGGATACTCCGCGGATTCTCGAACGCGACGTTGACCAGATCAACGGGCTCTCCCTGTGGCAGGACATTGTCCAAGAGTCGTGCTAGGACTGCACAATCCAGGCCCCCGGAGAACAGGACGGCTATCCGTGGGTGATCCGAAGGGCCACCGGAAGAGGAGGAGGAATCGGGGTGAAGGCTCAGGGCCGGGATTGTCTGTGTTCGGGTCTGGAGTGAGCGGATGAGGGCTTCGTGGAGGGCAGAGGTGTGCTTATCGAGCTCGTCGGCATCGACGTCGTCGTTGGGGGATGGGGGGGTTGCGTTGAGGGGTGGGTAGGGAAGGGTCATGCTCGCGGTAGGGGAGGAGGGTGTTTGGGGTTGTTGGGGGAGGAAGGGTATGCGAGTCAGAGGAATCTATGATCGTGAGTCAGCGTCACAATTCATCACGGCCTAAAAGGTCAACAACATACATCACCAGAAGCCGGAAGATCGTCAAGGTCGATGCAATACAACCCATCAGCCTTCACCTCCTCCCACTCCCTTCCTCCATCACTAACACTACTCAGCGCAAACCCACCCGCACCTTCCCTCCTCACCAATAACGATCGCCTTCCCAGACAATCGCGTCCGATCCACACTCTACCCGCCTCTTTCTCGTAATAGACCATCGCCCACTCACCCCTCACTGCACCCATGACCCCCGCGACATCTTTCTCGTGGGCGCTCAGCGTCGAGAGGAGAAGCGCACCGTCGTTTGTGGCTGGCTCAGCGAGGTCAGCAGTAGGGAGGCCACGGTAAGCTTCTCCATTCCAACACAGCACATCCCCACTCCCACTCCTCAACGGCTGCGCTGTCGGTCCATCGCTTCCTCTCAGATGTAGTACGCTCGACGTGAACTCCAACACCCATTCACCGTGCTGTACGGTATGTATAGCGAAGACATCGGGTCCGCGGGCTTTGACGAGGGGGTAAAGCTGATCTACGGATTCCGATTTGTTGTTGTCATGACGGTAGAGGCGGAAGAGGATGCCGCACATTGGTGAGTGGGGCAGATGGGGGAGGACCGGGGCAGATTTTGAGGTGCATCTGCCGACATGATGCCGACGAGTAAAAAAAAAAAGGATAAGCCTTAGGAGTGCTCGAAAGAGGAGGTTGCAAGTGTGATGACGCGCCCCAATTGGCGGTATCCGAGACGTGTCAGATGACCCGTTTTGCAAGTTGAAAGGCTTTAAGCTTGGCAATTGCGTGACTCAATCAAGGGTCTCGACTCGACCGATCCGTCGAACGTTTCGAATCCTTCCTCGTTCCACAGCATCCTTTCATGACATATGCATCCGAGGGGTGTGTATCGCTGCTACGGCCGCGGAGTATGAGGAAGTCATTGCCGTTCCCACGGGTTATGTTACCCGCGATGTGGATGTCGACTCGACGTGTCAGAAGAAAAAGTCACCCTGAGAACGAGCAGGAGCGGTATCTCGTCTTGAACAGATAGATAGATAGGAAATGTTTTGGGCGAACCGAGGCGGTTTGTTCGGTAGTCGCTTGTTGGGACCAGTCTTGGACTGCTTGTTGATGTTGGGCTTGTTCTTGGCCATGGTTATCTTGAAGCTTAAGGTTGTCGATTTTGAGAGAGGGAGAACGGAGGTCAAGGGTGTTCTAATAGAGACCAGCTGGGAGTTCTCGAAATTGACCATAATGTGAAATTTCCTCATTTGTATATCGTACACCAACACCCCAAAAATACCTAATACCGATACCATACCGACCAGCAGCTGAGCTTACAAAGTATACCTAAACGACGGATGCCTATCCCCCAACTCAACCCTCTCCGCCTCCCCCACATTCGCCAAATAATCCCTCTCCCCCCTATCCCTCCTCTCATTCTCCTTCTTCAACAACGCCATAAACGCCATACTCCCGAAAAAGCAACAACACAGATACCCCAAAACAACCGCATGCCCAAGTGTATAATGCGGCGCATCTCTCGCTCTGTAGATGTTTGAGGAGACGGCGCCGTTGATGTTTCCCCAGGAGATGGAGAGGGCCATGATGATTCCGCGACGGTAGGTGCCTTCGACGTTGTTCGAGATCCAGGAGATTGTATTGGCGATACATGGGTAGACACCCGCTGCCGCGAGGAAGGTACCGCCGTAGCGGACGTAGGGACCGGAGGCGGGGATAACGTTCATCGTGTATCCGACAATCGCGAGGGCGGAACAGCCGACGTTGAAGATACCGCGACGACCGCTCCGGTCTGCGAGGAATCCAACACAAAGGGTGACGATACAGCCGAGACAGTATGGAGGGACCTACAATTTTGCTCTGGTTAGCTCATGCTGCTCGAAGATGAGAGGAAGAGGGGGAAGAACGAACCGACAACAACTGCGCCTTCGTACTCGTAAACCCCAACTCCTTAATAATACTCGGCAAAAACAACGAAAACGCATACAACGGCCCACAAACCCCCATATAAATCAACATCCCAAACCCTGCCTTCCAATCCGTGACAGCCGTCCAAAACGTCCGGAACCTAAAGTGCTCCTGGGTTCCGGCTGACAACTGTGCGTCGGATTGGAGGCGGGCGATGGTTTGTTGGCGCTCGGTTTCGGTGAGGAAGGTTGCGGTGTCGGGGAAGTCGGGGACGATGAAGAAGGAGACGACGCCGGCTGCTACGGTGAAGAGACCTACGCAGAACGTCAGCATGGTGAATGAGAGAGGAGGAGGAGGGAGAGAGGGGGGATGTACCTTCGAGGATGAAGATCCAGGCCCAGCCGGGCTTTCCGGCGGTGCCGTCGAGTTTGGCGATACCAGCGGCCAACAATCCACCGAATGCACCACTCATCGTCGCCGCACTGAAGAAAATGGCGGCACGAATACCGAATTCGCGTTTTCGGTACCAGCAACTATCATATCATCAGTCTCGACGCCCAGGAAGACGAGAGGAACGTGACAAACCTCAAGTAAAACATACACCCCGGGAACAATCCCGCTTCCGCCAACCCCAAAAAGAACCTCGCAATCATCAATCCCTGAAAGTTGTGAACCAATCCCATGAGCGTCATACAGGTACCCCAAGCAAGGATAATCCCCGGAATCCAGAGTGACGGACGAAGTCTCTTGAGAAGAATGTTGGAGGGAACCTCGAACAATGCATAAGGAAAGAAAAAGATCGTCAAAGTCCAGAGATATTGCTGGTCGCTCATCTTCAAATCAACCGCGAGTCCTTCGATCTATCCTCCAGTCAGCAACGACAACAATCGGTCAAACGGGAGGAAAGAATGCTCACCTTTGCGTTTCCAATGTTGGCACGGTCGAGGAAGGAGAGAAGGTAAAGAAACGACAGATACGGAATCAACCTGATATCAATCTTCCTCACCAACGCCCGCTCCGTCGCCGGATCCAACGCGACGAACGAGCCTCCATCGCGGCTACTCTCAGCATCGACCACACCCTCAAGATGTTGTACGTGAATCTTTTCGATATCTGCCATGATCCTGATTGTCCTTGCTTGCACCAATTGCAATGGAGGAGCAGCCCCGATCTTATATTGCGGGAGAGAGCTATGTGCATTCTCGAACACGCACACCGGCCGGAGCGGGGTTCATCCATAACAGCATGACCTTTTGTGCTTTTCTTCGAGCGTTTCGTCCGAGACACTTCCAGTGCAGCTTTCCCCGCGGGGAATTCCAGTTCGGCTTTCGCGCGCGTGAAGGTTAACCGCTTGGCGAGGCGACGCTGGAGCGAGTAAGGTTCCCTTGAACCGAGGCCTTTCACGAGGCTTCGGCTGGGTAGCGGATGGAGGGAGATCGAGCGGAAGCGATAGGAATAAGGTTGTGGCTCAGCCTCGGAATTTGGATGGTGGTCTGAGGGAACATGTGTGACGGAGGACCGGAGAGAACGTCTGCATGAACAATTGCTACACGTGAAGAGATACGCATCAATTGAGTCGTTTGGCAGCCGGCCAATTCGTCGTAGGCCTTCTTGATCCCCGCCCTCGTCGAATAGAGTTTCCTTACTGCAGTGCGGCACAACCGAAGCACGGGCATCCCGAAATGGATTAGCCGCGGGGGTGCCGCGGGACCAAGGTAACGTTGACAACGCTCGTTCCCCGACCTCGAGTCCTCTTAACACAATGCTCTCTGATCATGTTGATGTCCATGGTCTGGTGACGGTAATCACCGGTGAGCTCTCTCCACAAGGATCGCAGGCGGCCTCCTAATCTTCGTCGCAGGTGCTTCGTCCGGAATCGGTTTGACAGCCGCCCATCACCTGGCAAAACAAGGGTACACTCCTCCCTCATTCTCCGGATCCATCTGGCTGACTCCCATGCTGCAGTGCCATCCTCGTCGTCGCGGATCAAGACAATTCAGCCGTCGCAGAAGCGGTAAAGAAGATCACCGCAGCAACTCCAGGCGTCTCAATCCTCGGCTCAGATTGTAACTTGACGTCCTGGGAGGAGCAAGCAGAACTCTTCGACAACGTAAAGACGCTGTTCGGACGGGTGGACATCGGTGTGTAACACTAACCCTACTCTTCTCCTCTCGTCATCGCTAACATCCTGCATAGTCCTTGCTTTCTCGAATGCATCAAACAGCGGACAATCTTTCCTCTCCCCACCCATCTCCTATGAACCACGCAAACCAGACCTCGCCGTGCTCGACAACAGTTTCTCCGGCACGCTGTACACGATAAACTTGGCCCTACACTACTTCCGTACGCAGGAACCTCTCCATGAGCGAGGTCATAAGGGCACGGTGCTGGTTGGCTTCGTTGATAATGCTGAAACCACGGATCTTCTCCGTGAGGCGAGTCGTGAGGGCGTGCTTGCACTGGTGAGGGCGTTCAAGACGGCGGCGGAGAATTCGAATGCACGGTTGAATGGGATTACTGTCAATGCTGTTTTCACAAAAAGCGACGCAAACGATGTGATGCTGGAGAAACTGGAGACAGCAGTGGTCAACCGGAGCATCAACGGTAAGTCTCTCGCGCAACCGATCAAAAGTTATAAATCCATTAATGCAATCACAGGTCAAATCCTCGAAGCCTAGAAAGAAACCACCATAAATCAGATAACCACCCCATATACCCAAGTCAAATATACCTCTTCCCCGCTTCCACCAACTGATACATCTTCACACTCTTCACAATCATACCTCTCTCCTCCTCTGCCGGCCAAGTCTTATACCACTCATCCCTCGCGCTCCAAAAGTCCCTCCTCGCAGTGGCGGTAGCATCAACCCACGGCTTACCCTTCATCGTGTCCGGAAAATACCCGTTCGTACCACCAACAGCCACGTTGAGAATCAGATAAAACTCCTGATCAAAAGGCGTCGCATTCGATGCATCCGGCAAAGCATCAGTCCCCGTCCACGGATCAAGAATAACGGTATTATTCTGCCAATCCGAACGCGGGAACTGTCCACGCTCATAAAACGACTTCGAGAACCGTACGCTCATTCCTTGCCTCAACCTCGAATCCACATACGCAAAAACATACTCCGGGGTCCACTCCAATCCGAATGTATGGAATCTATCTGAGTAATCGCCGTGTTGCATCCGCACCACACTACTCGTCTTCCAGTAGCGGTTGTACGCGGAGCTCGGACCCCACTGCAGGGTACTCGAAACATAGTCGCGACCCTCCACCCCAACACCAGGCGTATTCCCGCGTGCTTCCATGATATCCATCTCGCCGCTCGCGGGCCAGGGTCCATATGTGTCATTCGTCGGCATCATCCATATCGCTGGCCACATCCAATCCCCCTTTGGAATCTTTGCCACGACCTCGACTTTACCGTATTCGATACCGTGTTTGCCTTTTGTTGTTAACCGCGCAGACCGGATTGGCGGGAGAATGGTGCCGGTAGAGGAGTTGGAGGTGATGGCGCATTTGTCTGTTTGGTCGGAGGTGCAGATACCGGCGGTGGTGAGGTTGAGGGTGTACCCGTTCGTGATGGCGTCGGCGCCGTATGTGTCGCTGGAGAGTGTCGGGACGATATGAAGTAGATTGTTATCGTCGACGTAGGCATTTTGTGCGGAGTTGGTGGTCATGTCGAACTCGCCGTTTCCGAAACCACCGAGCTGGATTTCGTAGTTCCATGTCGAGTTCTGGATACCGTTGGCGAACGACTCATCGAGGACGAGATTGTATGTGTTCGTGGGAACACTCTGCCATCCATACCAAGCAAGAAACCCACAGAGCGCAGAACCCAAGACAATACCAGCCCACGGCAAAGCCTCAATGATACGGTTATTACTCTTCGTCTCCTTGTCCCACTCAGTCATATCAGGCGCCTCCTCCTTCCTCACCCTCGTCGACACAAACGGCCGCTCAAACATCGGTTTCCCCGCCTCTTCCTCCGTAGTATGATCCTCGTTTAAGGAGACGGCGGTGGAGGAGAACATACGGTTGCGAAGACGGCAAGGAGAGATGTCGGAGGATACTTCCTCGGCGAAACGAGTGGAGAAGGGCGTACCGGGGATGGTAGGGGAGCGTGAGCAGACGGGGCTGCCAGGACTGGCTGGAGTGCTTGGGGACTCGGGTTGGCCAGTGGCCGAAGCCTTGGGTGAGGTAGGTGAAGGCGGGTCCATTGTCAACTGGAAAGACCGGGGATGGGATGATGTGGATGAAAGGAAGGCCACACGGTTGATATAGGCAACCCTGGGCCCAGAAGGTTGCCCAAGAGGGTCGCGAAAAATGTTGGGGGAGATATCGCCACGGGGCTCTTCAACAACCCTTAAAGATTATCCACGATCCTCTCACTCACCGAGGCCGTTGTTACCTCGGTACCTAGCCAAGAAAGGACACCTTAAAGTTCGGTACAGGCCGTTCCACGAAAACGCATCCAGCCACATTGATACACCGAATAGAGGGCAGTAGAGTGCAACAAATTGCAACCCGTAAAATGCTGAATATGCTGCTCGACAGCACAAATGATCCCTTCTTCCCATTATGCTGTGAAAGTAAGCTGTAGGATCGTAGAGACACCCCCGCTCTTCACTGAGGGCGTAAAATCTCCGTATTAAGGATCGATCACACGCTTATGTCTGCGAATGAACGCTTCAACTTGGCAAATTCCCTTACGTAACCCATACAATGAGCAGCCTTGGCGTCTCCCGCGAATGCCGGCGGTAACGGCTCAAATCACGGCTCATACGACACCCACACTCGAGCATCATCTTCATGAAGGCCTGAGAGCAGATTTCATTGCGGCCTGTTGATCATCGCTTACCCGAGCCGGAAATTGTTTGCTGAAGACGGGTGACCGGGGCAGATTCAGGCACCAAAACCCCGCTGCAACCTTCAGGGTAATAACGTCTGAGGTCAAAGGAACCTGTATGCCCACTCTTATTTCGACAAGAAGGATATGTGGGGATGCCGTTCGCTACCCCATACGTTTGGCGGGGTTTACAGGTGGCGTTTCTGGGGTCTGGCGATAGTGACGCGTAAGGTGCGCCATCCTCTTTTACCGTGTTCGCTACCTCAAGGAGATGCTGCATGTCACAGTTAGCAAGACGGTCTCGTCATTACTCTGCTGGCCGAAAGCTACCTGTTCTGCCGAACTGAGGCTGGGAGCTTTGCTTTTTTTTTAAGGATTTCTGCCCTCGTTGACTGCTTCGTTGTTCAGCCAAACTCTTACTATGCGCCGCACTGTATACGGCTCGGCAAACAAGACATTCTCGTATGGCAAAGGTGGTGCGAAAGAGAATGTACGGGGTGGAGCTTGGAGCCACTGTCGCCCTCAAGAAAACTTGGAGCAATGGATTGATGGTGTCGTGAGTTGGGTTCAATCGGAAAATGGTCAGGTTGATGTCTAAAAGCTTCCTATCTTCCATGGTTTCAAATGAAGCCGGGTCATGATACCAATCTTCAAGAGCGCTGTCAACGTCTCGTTTACTGGTGTACCTCCTTGGAAGAACTCTTATTTTATGTTCTTGACAAGATAAGGCAACATCCTGCGGCCACTGAGTCGCAAGAGAATGGCTGAATCAGACACCGAGCCGCGTTGAGCCACATAGCTTTCTTGGGGTGGAAGAACAAGTTGCCGTCGGATGAGTATAGCTGGCATTTGGACGTATCGGGCTTTTGTCCCCAACGCCGTTGCGTAGAGCCGGCTTTATTGCCATCATTTTAGGAGTTGCGAGGGACGTTCTTGAGTCGTATAAAGACGTTCACTTGGCCACTGCCTTATCTACCTTCGTCAGCAAGCAGTCGCCATGAACTTCCTCAACCTCGCCAAGAAGCTCAAGAAGTCGAGCCCAGTCAGACCAGCTCCGGCTAGTCCCCTCGTCTCCTACCAAGGCGAAAAGTCTTCTGCCGCCTCCGTCTCCGATACCTCCGAATACAAGTACAAACGCAACCTCTTCCTCGGGAACCTCATCCAGACTCAAGAACTCGACCACGACCCTGAAGTTGCCGATGACCATGCACGTCGCTTGTTCCGTCACTGTGCGTACCAAGGCTTCTTCGGTAATGCCGGTAACTTGGGCCGCAGCTCGGCTATCTGTCTGAAGGGTGGGGAGGACTTCGCCATCGTCCGTGCCGAGGGACAAGAAGATAATTTGAAGGACTATGTCGCTGCTCTCGACATGCAGCTGGCTATCGTCATCGACAACCCGATTGCATACAGTATTCCAGTTAGGCTCCTCGCTGAGCATATCGCTGGTGACAAACACGGGCTACAAGTCCTCGAATGTCTTTCGCAGTTAAGCAGGGCTCGCCTTGATCAACCTGTCGCCTATTGCGCTCAAGAGAAGCTTTTCGTCGTGTGGTCGCAAGACCCGGAGAAGTGCATGGACCTGGCAAAGACGGTCAACGACGGGCTTCAACAAATCGTCTGGAACGACGAGAAAGACGTTGGTGGTGTTGAAGTCGTCGATGTCGAAGTTGGGTCTATGGAAGGTGAATCTGCTCCTGACAATATCCTTCGCAAGCGCCGCATCCTCGTCCCTTTTTTCGTCTCCTGTGCCTTCCTGGCGTGGGGTGCCTTTTTCGGTCTCATCCTTCAGAAGCTCCTTCAAGAGTATCGCTATGATGGTTCAACGTACCGCTTTGCCTACATCGCCTACTTTCCGATCACCTTCGTCATGTCACTGTTCTTTGTCCTCGTTGTCATAAAGAACGTGTACGAAATCTTCGGCCCCGTGGGTATGGCTTTCAGGAACTCTTTTGCATACTCCGCCATTCCGCCGAAGCGCATGACCGGTGTCCTCCCACAAATTACCATCCAGTGTCCTGTGTACAAAGAGTCATTGGCGGACGTCATTGAGCCCACAATTACCTCCGTCAAAGTTGCCATGCGTCGCTATGAGAAACAAGGCGGTACCGTAAATCTCGTTGTCTGCGATGATCGCATGCAACTCGTTGATGAACGGTCCCAAGAGTTTCGTAAGGCGTACTATAGGAAGAACAGTATTGGGTGGGTCGCTCGTCCGGGCCATGGAGTTGACGGGTATGTACGTGCGGGACGATTCAAGAAGGCATCGAATCTCAACACAATGATGGGCGTCTCTGTCAAGGTAGAGGAAAGGCTTAAGCAAATCGACCGCAGTAATCCCGAGGGTTGGACCCCTATTGACGAGGAGCGTGCATACAGAAGCATTCTGTCCAACGTCATCGCAGAAGACGGTCGTGTCTGGGCGGAAGGTAACATCCGCCTCGGCGAGTTGATCCTCCTCATCGATTCCGATACCCGTGTTCCTAGCGACTGCTTACTTGACGCCGCCTCCGAATTCGCCGAATCCCCTCATCTTGCCGTCCTTCAACATGCCTCCGGTGTCATGCACGTGTCGTGGGACTTTTTCGAACGTGGTATGGCCTACTTCACTAGCCACATCTACCGATCCATTCGTATCTCGTGTGCTAGCGGTGACCTTGCGCCTTTCGTGGGTCACAACGCTTTCATTCGTTGGTCGGCCGTCCAGACGGCTGCGGAGTGGACGCATCCTGATGATGGGCAGCCTAGGTGGTGGTCTGAATCGCACGTATCGGAGGATTTTGAAATGGCGCTCAAGCTTCAGTGCGCAGGTCATTCAATTCGTCTTGCTGCCTATACTAAGGGGGAATTCCGAGAGGGTGTCTCGCTGACTGTTGCGGACGAGATCACTCGATGGGAGAAGTATGCTTACGGCTGTTCGGAACTGATGTTCAATCCTATCCGTACATGGTTGTGGAGAAGTCCGTTCACTCCGCTCTTCCGCCAGTTTCTCTCCACCAGGTCTATTCCCCTGTTCGCCAAGTTCACTCTTCTTTCGTACGTCGGTACCTACTACGCTCTGGGCGCCGTTTGGGTTTTTACGTTTGCGAACTACTTCTTCACTGGATGGGCGGCGAACCTCATCGATCATGTCTACGCTGACTCATTTTCAACTTTGATTTCGATCCTCGTGGTGTTCTACGGCTTGTCCCCATTGGCAGGATCAATTGTGTCATACAAGCTTGGTGATAAGAGCTTCTTCAGAGCCATGGTTGAGACAGTCAAGTGGACACCATTCTTCTCGCTCTTCTTTTCAGGAATCTCCTTCCGTATCTCAGCTGCACTGTTGTCTCACCTCTTCGAGTACAATATGCAATGGGGTGCCACTACCAAGGAGGTTACCAATTCAGACCTCTTCACGGAGCTGCCGAAAATCTTCAGGGATTTCAGGTACACTTACCTGTTTTTCGGGATTCAGATTCCGATGATGCTGTACTTGGCCTTCGGCGCTCCATACCAATGGGTGATTAATGGATTGAATAGCTGCTTCCCGCTTGCTGTGTGCATTGTCGGACACATGCTTCTTCCATTGCTTCTGAATCCTAGCTTGTTCAAAGTGTAACACGTCAGTCGGCCCGAAGTATGTGATGTCTTGGTGTAAGGAGGAACGCGGAGGAAGGAAATAGAGCTACTTGTAGTCCTTGCCCGTTAGGGATCCTTTTGCAAGGTGGACGATTTCAGATAGTATATGCTATAGGACCTTTAATACACTTTCTGTAACCGAAATGCATATAATGCTTATGATTGAGGCAAATGTAACTTTTTATCCCAAACTACGCCTTCCCTTACCCCTGCCCCTCCTCCGCCTCGGGCGTATCGAAATCTACGACACGACGCACCCGCACGACGCACCCTCACCGGTACCCAGCACAACACAAGTCAAAACCCCAGAAACTCATACCAGGGTTGATGACAAGTGAGTATTGTACTTCGATGGGGACTAACCTTAAGCCCAGAGAGGAGGTTAACAGTACAGGCAATGTGGAGGAGTTCGGAGGAGATACCATGAAACGGACCTTGGCAAATGTCAACTGCAACAACTAAAGAGCAGTGGAGTTATCTCATCCTCCAAAAGCGTGTGGTAACGATGACTGAATCAGGCTTGGAGAGAAGGGGAGTGGCACACGTGGGAATTGTTCTTCGTAGTGGGAGGCATATACAGACGAGGGAGATGAAGAAGTAGACATTAGAGCTAGTGTTGGATAATACTTTTTCCTTTAAAGTATCTAAAGAGAAGAACTATATTCTTTATTCCATAATAAATACATTATGGGGTAGGTTATGACAACTTGTTTCGTAATTAACCCTATCACCGCCACTTTTATTTGCACCTTACAGTGTGTCATAGCCCTCAACGGCACATTTTCTTAGTTATATGCTGCCCTTCTACTAGAATGGTAAAACGGCGCCGCTCATTTTGATGAAATGCGGCCAACAGCCCAGTGAAACGCCTGGTGCAGGTGCGTCGTGCGGGTGCGTCGTAGAATTCTGGACTCCCCTCCGCCTCCTCCTTCCTCTCTGTCGGTGACACTGCGGCTGATCAAGTGCCGTCGCACGGCGATGAACCTGAATCCGGTCTTCTCAACCGTCGTTAGCATGCGCCAAATGCGATGCTGTTGCTACTGCTGTTGTCGAACTGGAAAATCCTGTTGAAACTCTGAAAGGCCAGTATCCCTCACGAATACAGGAAGTGATGCAGTAGTATGTCCAAGAATATCGGCCGGCGCCTCAGTATCCTGGAGTCACGGCATTGACGACCTTCTGCATTTGACAGCTTCTGGCCTAGCCTCGCTAGCGCGTAGCGCCAATCATGCTCCACAGAGACAAGAAGAGAAATTCGAACAAAGACAGGAACAAAGAGAGTACCACCCTCCTTCGATTCTCAGGCTGACTATGGGGAATTTCGATATTGGCGTGTTGGACGTGCGCTATGCATATGACGTAATGCGTCCACGTCCGACCGGGCTCACCACAGCCTTAGTCAGTTCTACCTCCAAACATCTTCACCCATCGTACTCCTCCCCAGTACTAAGAACCATCGACCATGTCATCCTTCACCGACAAACACGGCCAAGAGATTGACATGGGGGACACTGTCTCTGCCAAAGCCCGCGGCGGCAAGCACGCTGGCGAAGTCATCGATCTTGTGTCGACCAAGGGGGAAGCGGAAGAGAGGGGGGTAAAGATTCCGCCAAAGGTGATCTTGAGGGATCAACATGGTAACTGTGAACATCCACTAAATCGGGTCAGGCACTGATAAGGGCGTAGGGCATGAAAAGGCACACAACCCTGGGACGTTGATACATGGCGATGATCCGCGGAAAGAGGAATAGGTGCCAGTAGTGGGACAGGGCAAGGAGCAATGACGCTGTTTAATCAAGTGATTGCCGGAGTCCCTGTATAATACCCGCGAATACCACATGGTTAATCAGAATTTCGAACCAAAGGACGAGCTGGCTAGGATTAGGGAAACCGTATAAGTGTCGACTTGAAATGTAACGAGAAGAATGCAAATCACGCATGTGTGGTTCTATGCCTCTACATACTGTAGCTATCCCAGGGATGCGAAGCTGAGCGACAGCGCAGATTTCTACAGACAAAGATATCGATATACCCGTGCCATCAACGGGCAAGAGCTTCGTCCCATTCCCCGTACTAGACCCGCAGTCTTCGACTCTAGCAGCTACTGTTAGATCCGGCAACATTAATGCGGGACACCTCTTGAAAATATTTTATTCTGACTCCACCAAACTCGGGTGAATCGTCGATCCTTCTGAGGCGATAAACAAACAAAGGTTACTGAATTCAAGACCTGAGCAAATACAAAGCCCCCGTTATGCCATTGCACCCCACAGCCGGCACGAACAGCGTCGGTATTGGCGCACAACAGTCCACGGGCAGTTGTTCGCGTGTGTGTTTCTGCTTCGCTAATCCGTGTATTGAACTTGATATTTGTATAATCATCGTCGAATTCCTATGGTAGCAGTCCCCACACCCACTCGAGCTCCCTCTTGATATTGTGCCTCTTAGGGGTATTCTTTCACGGTCCCGGACTTTGGTATTCTTTTTCGTGTCATATTCACTGATGATCGCAAATGAACTTTATTATTGTATATCTACTACCGAGTACCGGCCTCAGCAGTTCGTACATCCTCACAGTCTCCCAACATCTAATTCCACATCGATATCAAACGCCTGCTAGACCTACCACTCCCATCCCCCAAAGCACCCCCCCAAAAGCGCTCCAACCAACCCCTCCTCCCCGCTCGTCCCCGTACACACTCTGACCCGCGTCCCCGCCTCCCAACCCAACCAGTTCCCAGAATCACTCCCACCATCCTCAATCCCCTCCGCGATCCGCTGTCGCCCACGGTCATCAACTACGCATACGCCGCGGGTGAAGTGGCCTTCTGTTTCCACGCGGCAGTCTTCGATCTTGAAGGTCCACTGAGGGAGTTGAGGGTTTTGGGAAAGAGCCAGGAGGTAGTACATACAGGATGGGTCGTGCATCTCCAATCCCCAGCGATCCCCGAAGCGTGCGAGTTCGTCGATGGTGTAGAGTGATTTGATGGTATTATATGTCGTCTCCATGAATCCCTTTACCCACTTCCCCAACGGCCCCTGCTTATCTTGAATCTCCTCTTTAAAGCGCTTGTAGGGCATCATGTGTTGATTCGTGATATCGAGCGGGAAGAGTGTTAGCTTCAATGGTTTAGGAAGCGGAGAGAGCGGGAGGAGATGGGGTGGGAGACAGGTGTGTGGTTGCTTGCTCGTAAGTGCGTAAACGATGGCACTCGCCTCCGCGTCGGCCAAGACATTGAACTCGCCCCCCGGCGTCACATTTCCAGGAACGCGAAGACAGCCGCCCATCACCACCACCTCTTTCACTCTCGAGAAAGTCTCCGGGTCAGCCTTTGCGGCGAGAGCGATGTTGGTGAGGGGTCCGATTGCAACGATGGTGATTGTATCGGGTTCAGAGGTGCGGAGGAGTTCGAGAATGTGGGTGTGGGCTGCGGTGGGGACGGGGGTGAAGAGATTGGGCGTAAAGTCGCAGTCTTCGCCCATGTCCTTCTCCGCCTGTTCAACCTTGATGTCTTCCGGGTCCGTTGGGTTCCATAGATGAATATGCGATGGAGGCGGCGTGAATTCCGGTGCGATGGTGTGAATTCCACCCAACCCATCAAGTCCGTGGAAGTATGCCGCGTCCAACGTCTTCTCAGGGATCAACGGACCATGCGCGCCCATCGCGACCGTCGGGCGCCGTCCACAGTGTTTCTCGAACCACCATTCATTAGACAATCCTCGTGCTTTGAGTTCAGCCTCGAGAACGGAGAATAGAGCACAGGTGTTTCGGACAGTGTGGGGGAGTGAGATGTTTCCGTGGGTAAGGGTGATCGCGAGGAGGTCGATGGCTTGCGGGTTGCAGAGGGCGAGGAGGATGGCGAGGACGTCGTCAACGCCTGGGTCCGTGTCGATGATTGTCGTTTGTTTTGTCATGGTCGTTGTTGCAACCGGTACATCTCGATATACGTAGGCCTCGAGGTCGCTGCTGTGCCACACGGGGTGCTCCCTGGTCAGCCACACCGTTTTCCAAAAAAGTCCAATTCCAAATCGATAAGCAAAAGGAAGGTCAACGTTTCGCAATGGCCGTTCAACAGAGAAAGCGATCAAGAGATGAGGCGGCTAAACCTGTCAAGAAGGCAGAGGAGGAGTTCCAGGTCGAGGGTTTGTTGGATGCCGGATCTGATAGCGAGGAGGATGTGAGCGAGGATGAGGATGCGGGGCTCGAGGCGGAGTTGGGTGATGAGGAGACTGATGCCGAGTACGAAGAGGATTCTGAGGGGGAAGATGAAGATGAGGAGGAGGAGGAGGAAGTCGACCCCCGCCGCCTCGGCCGCGTCACAGAAGACGAAGGCGATGAGGAGGAGCCATCATTGGCAGACGACGCCTCCTCCTCCGACGGTGAATACGAACTCGGCGCAAACGGTGAACCCAGAAAGATCTACCCCGAATTCGACGTCGGCTACGAAACGGATTCCTCCACCGGCTCAGTCCAGAATACCATCGGTAACATCCCTCTCGACAAATACGCCGATTTCCCACACATCGGATACGACATCAATGGTCACCGTATCATGCGACCATTGACGAAGAGTGCGTTGGATGCGTTGTTGGATACGATGGAGCATAAGCCTGGATGGACGGGGTTGACCGATCGCGAGACTGGAATGGATAAGGAGTTGAGTGAGGAGGAGTTGGCGCTCATTCAGCGGATCGAAAGGGGCTTGTTGCCCGAGGAGGGGTATGATCCGTATGAACCCACTGTCGAGTGGTTCTCCTCCAAACTCGAAGTCATGCCCTTGTCGTCGGCACCAGACCCAAAACGCCGTTTCGTCCGCTCCAAACACGAACTCGCCCGCGTCCAAAAGATCGTTCGCGCGATCCGCGAGGGCAGAATCACACTCAAGAAGCCCACCAAAGAAGAGAAGAAGTCAGCGCTGTACGACATCTGGGCCGACGAAACCCCTCGACCAGACCACATCATGCACGCCCCCGCCCCCAAAATGCTCCCACCCGGCCACGGCGAATCCTACAATCCCCCCGCCGAATACCTTCCCACCGACGCCGAACGCGAACACTACGAATCCCTCTCTGCCGAAGACCGCCGCGACGAGGGCAAAGAATTCCTTCCCAAGAAGTTTGGGGCACTCCGTTTGGTGCCTGGGTATGAGAACTTTGTGGAAGAGAGGTTTGAGAGGTGTTTGGATTTGTATTTGGCACCGCGTGTTAGGCGGAATAAGTTGAATATTGATCCGGAGTCGCTTATCCCTAAGCTTCCGTCACCACAGGATTTGAGACCCTTCCCGACGAGAACTTCTACACTCTATCTTGGACACAAGGGGCGTGTGAGGAGCGTCTCTTGCTCACCCTGTGGATTGTGGCTCGCTACGGGTGGAGACGATGGTACAGCACGTGTCTGGGAAGTCCTCACCGGCCGCGAGGTATGGAGGTTCCAGGCGAGTAAGGATGAGGCGGTGAATGTTGTTGAGTGGTCCCCCAACCGCGAGTTCGCGCATCTAGCGGTTGCAGCGGGTGAGGATGTGTTTATGTGTGTTCCCCCCGTTTACTTTTCGCGTGAGGTGGAGAGGAGGTCGAGGGAGGCTGCGACTGCCGGGTTTGCGTTGCCGCCGAAGGACTCGGTGAAGGAGAAGCCAGCGACGTGGGCCAAGCCTCACGGAGCCGCACAGGAGGACGCAGGTGTAGTCGTCAGCATCTCGGTCAAGAAGACCGTGAAGCAGGTTTCTTGGCACAGACGCGGAGATTACTTCTCCACCACCTCCTCCGAAGCTGCCAACTCCGCTGTCCTCATTCACCAACTCTCAACCCACTCCTCCCAATCCCCCTTCAAGCGCTCCAAAGGCCTCGTCCAAAAAGTCGAGTTCCACCCCATCAAACCCATGCTCTTCGTCGCGACACAAAAGTATGTCAGGCTGTATAACTTGCAGAGACAGGAGTTGGTGAAGACGTTGCAGACGGGTGTTAGGTGGATTTCGAGTTTGGATGTGCATCCTGGTGGTGAGAACTTGATTGTTGGATCTTATGATCGGAGGTTGCAGTGGTTCGATCTCGAACTTTCTTCCAAGCCATACAAATCTCTCAAATACCACGCGAAAGCCGTGCGATCCGTGCGTTATCATCGTTCGTTGCCGCTGTTTGCGTCGGCATCGGACGATGGAACGATTCAGGTTTTCCATGGGAAGGTGTATAATGATTTGGAGAATGCGTTGATTGTGCCGTTGAAGGTGTTGAGGGGGCATGAGGTTAGGGAGAGTTTGGGAGTGCTTGGGGTTGTTTGGCATACGAGGCAGCCGTGGCTGTTTTCTGCTGGTGCGGATGGTGTTGTGAGGATGTGGACTGAGTAGATGGACGGGAGAAGTAATAGAGAGGAGGGCATATAGCATTTAGTCATGGTATACCGCAAAATGGAGTTATGTTGTCCATTATAATACGTTGTTGTTCAGGTGATCGTCCTCGTAGTCAGAGGTTCTTGTAAACGCTACACAATGCTCTTCCCGCGAGTATCATAAGGACCAACGCCGGAAATAGAGCCAGCCCTGTTCCGAGAATAATAGCAGTAATGCCCAACCAAACGCCAATGGATCATGTAAAAAAGTGAAAGGAAACCCAGCCTGTAGTGGTACATCAGTCTTGCCCAGAGTTCACAGCAGAACGACCTACCTCTTCCCTCGCCTCCTTGTGCGTAATACGCAAATTTCGATCATTCATCACTGCCTTGACTTCATGTCAGTCAGCTGTATTCCACCAATGTTGGAATGCCTACCTCAAACACTCTAAGGAGAAGTGACCCTCCTGTTCAACTCCTTCTGCAGAAACCTCTCCCTTGCCTCAGCAATCCTGTCGTTCAACACAGCACTGGCACGCGGCTCCTCCTCATCCTCCTCAGGCTGCAAATCACTCTCAGCCCTGGGCAACCTCATCTCATCCTCGTGTCCGGGGTGAACGGCAGCGAGCTCCTGAGCCTTGGGTTCGCGGTCTTCGGCGGTAGGGAGGTTGTCAAGCCACTTCTCGCGGGCGTGGGTGATTTTCGCGTTGAGCTGAGCGAAGGCGGGGTCCTCGTCGCGGGCGTTGAATTGGGATGTGGATTCGGGGGAGGTGGCAGGCCCAACTGCTTCTTCATCCTCCTCAATGCCAGTCAGACGTACCCACTATTCAGTAAACTGTGAGCAAGATGGGGGCATATAACACGCGCATACACCCGGCCCACCTTCTCCTTCGCGTCCGCAACCTTTCCGGTCAACTCAACCTGGACACCCTCGTCTTTCAAGTCCTTCTTCGCATCACTCTCATCGGTCGGAACACTCGTAATGCTAACAGCACTATCCTTCCTCCTCCTTTCCTGTCCTCCTGAGTTCCCTCTCGTCAAGGTACCGGGGAGAACAGCAGTCTGAACCGCACCGTTTGACTTGTTACCAGCAGACTTGGGTGGGACAGCAACGAGGAAACCGGAGCTGTAATCACCGGAGTTGATGTTGGAAGGGTGGGAAGGCATGGCGAGATGTATGCTGAAAAGGAGTAGAAGCTTAAACTGCAGAGGTTGAGAGTTAGTTCGATTGGGAGTGAGGAGGCAAATAGTAAGAGTGGAGGACAAGTCTCAAGAAGCAAGAAGAGGGAAATTCACAGTCGGGATGGGTGGTGTAGGTAGCAGCGGTGTTTTGGTCAACAAGAAGTTGTCGCGCAGGGTGGGAATGCGGAGTAGCGTGATGCGCAGAACTGCAGAGCATTGGACGTAGCGAAACAAACATCAAGCGCATTCACCTCTAAAGAAGGTGAATTCCTTTGGATAGATGGCTGTCTCCTTGATGATACAGGTTTATATGCTTTTCTCACATAGCAGTGCGTCTGGAACGAACTCTACTGGTAGAGAGGGCGTGAGAAACCCGAATCATCCAACCCTGAAACAACCCCAATCATCACATCAGGCAGCTGTCGTATCGAAGCATAGGATTGTTTACCATCGCACTTTCGGCATCGGGTGAAGTCACCTCCATCGTCCTTCATCCTCATTTTCATGCAATGCGAAGCTCGTCAATACCGGTCGCGATCAGGCGCCGGTCCGAAGGGTTTTCACAAACTCGGAAATTTCATGTCATGACAGATCCACACGAACACGTCACCGAAAGCTTAGCAGAGCTAAAAATAGCGGTCTTCGGCCGTATTCCTACCTCCTGTCACATCACAAGCCCTTGGGCCGCGCCCGTTGGCCAACACGCTTGCCCGCTCTGCCATTACAGCCGTCCCGCCGGCCACAGCCCTAGCCAACTCCATCGGTATGACACACCGGCTTCCCATAAATACCCGATGTATTGCATTCGTGCTCTGAGCCGCCTGGGCCTGCGTCTCTGCCGTCCAGATGCATGCAGATGACGGCCTCGGGCCGGGTTGCGGATTCCTCATATTGAGACTCTTCGCGTAATGAACCCAGGCAATATATCGCAAAACTGCACAATGTAACCTACTCAAGATGACGTTGGCAAGAGCTGTTGTTACTCCTTGATATTTTAGCCGAGCTCCGGGTTCTCCCGTCTCCTCGAGCTCGATCGCGAAGCTGATGATCAACTCATGGACCCTCTGTTCCTCAAAGATCACACGTACGTCTCATCGAATTTGCTTGTCTCGCCCAGCTGTCCTTTCCCATCAAGATTCATCGAACCCGAGACACTTTGCTGGTTTCACCCTATTGCCCTTAAAGTTGGGTCGTACTCCCCGCATGGCGTCGCGGCCCCTGGGTCCGACGCGGTACGTACCCGTCAGCTGCCAACTCATTCAAAATTACGGCTGAGTTCATTCGCAATGGCCAAGGTTTTACAGGAAGAGGGTTGATAGCCGGATCGCTAAGGTTTGGAAGACAGGTTGACAGAAGCTTGTTGATCATGAATGGGTGCGGTCCGGTCGAACGGGCGAGTCCGGAGGAGGGATTTCCCCAACGAATGTCGACCATGCGATACCCATTTCTTCAGCAACTCGTTACGTCGTCAGCCGGTCGCATGAGGATGGCAATCTCTTCATTGCCGTACCAACTGACACATATGCCGCTACTCATCCCCACCAGCCCATCGGCGGGCAGGCGCTCACCCACAGTCTCACACCGAAAGCCCCATCTCCTCGAGACAACTCTTAACACTTCAGTGACGTTCTTTGCCCATTCCAATTGGCTCGCGATGGGTTAACTGAGGGTCTGCTTCTATCTTTAGCAACAATATCAGAGGGGCCCCGGCGTACGCGCAGACCGCAATCGATATTCTTAACGTGCGGAGGTAGCCCGAGACCTCAAACGAACCCGCCCCAACCAAGGAAAGCAAGGACAAGCAGTCGGCGACAAGGGGTATGTTACAAGTAAGAGGAACCATGAGCAACGGCCGACGTCACGCTCAAGAGGAGGGGACCATAGCCGAGAAATTGGTTGCGGCATAAACCCGGGATAGATTGCACCCTCAGCACACGGGAGAGGATAGAGGATTTCCATCGCCAGTCATGGGTCCAGGACCCCGCTCCTCTTCGGTATAAAACTCCAGTATCGTCCTGCCTGTGATGGAGTCCTCGTCAACGACCTCATTCGCTTTTCCTACATTCGTTCGCACAATTCTTCGGACTATCGCTCAACTTTACAGACTTGACGATCATCACCGGTTGTTGAATACGCAAACGGTACGATGCGTTTCTCGAGCTTGCTTGCTCCTGTCTTCTTGGCTTCGGTGGTCAGTGCCGGAGTCGTGAAGCGTTTCCCCAATGGCGACAAGGGAGGTGATCACGAGAAGGACATGGACGGCAGGGGTCGTGGGTCGAGTACCACTACTTCCTGCAGTATGTCGACTTCTACGAGCACGCCTTGTACGACGACGACTACCCCTTCGACCACTCCTTGTACGACTACCACCACTACCACGTCCACCCCATGCACGACGTCGTCCAGTACCACCTCATCCAAGTGTACTACGACGCCTAGCTCTACCACCACCACCACGCCGTGCACGACTTCCTCTAGCACTACCACGTCGAAGACCACTACCCCTTGTACGACGTCTTCTAGTACTACGACGACGAAGTGCACCACGACGTCTAGTACCACGACCACAAGCACTCCTTGTACGACTACGACGTCGAAGACTACCACGACCTCTACTCCATGCACTACGTCGTCTTCTACTACTACTTCCAAGACTACGACGAGTTCTACTCCTTGTACGACGTCTTCCAGTACTACGACTACGAAGTGCACCACATCGTCTAGCACTACGACCTCGAAGACCACAAGCTCGACTACCACCCCGTGTACCTCGACCACTACGACCACGACCACCCCTTGTTTGACGACTACGACGTCTAAGAGTTCTAGCAGCACTACTCCTTGCACCACGACTACGAAGAGTACCAGCTCGAGCACCACTCCTTGCACCACGACTACGAAGAGTACCAGCTCGAGCACCACTCCTTGCACTACGACTACGAAGAGTACCAGCTCGAGCACCACTCCTTGCACTACGACTACGAAGAGTACCAA
>NW_017567023.1:0-98548 GCF_001661265.1 Saitoella complicata NRRL Y-17804 | reverse complement strand
GTACCAGCTCGAGCACCACTCCTTGCACCACGACTACGAAGAGTACCAGCTCGAGCACCACTCCTTGCACTACGACTACGAAGAGTACCAGCTCGAGCACCACTCCTTGCACCACGACTACGAAGAGTACCAGCTCGAGCACCACTCCTTGCACCACGACTACGAAGAGTACCAGCTCGAGCACCACTCCTTGCACTACGACTACGAAGAGTACCAGCTCGAGCACCACTCCTTGCACTACGACTACGAAGAGTACGACCTCGAGCACCACTCCGTGCACGTCAAGTACCACTACGACGTCGAAGAACACGAGCTCCAGTACGACTACTCCTTGCACGACGAAGACCTCAAGCTCAAGCTCCAGTACCACCACTCCATGCACTAAGAGCTCGAGCTCCAGCTCGACGACGACTACTCCGTGCACGACCGGTACCACATCCAAGTCTTCGAGCTCCAGCACCACTGCCACCACTCCATGCACGAAGAGTACAAGCTCTAGCTCCACCACTTCGTGCACCACTGGTTCGACCACTACGTCGAAGAGCTCCATCACTCCTTGCACGAAGAGCTCGTCATCTAGCACCACCACCCCGTGCACCACCGGAACTACTACGACGTCCAAGGCTTCGACTACTCCTTGCACGAAATCGACCTCTTCTAGCACCCCGTGCACCACTGGATCCACCACTACGTCGAAGAGCTCCACCACTCCTTGCACGAAGTCTACCTCCTCCACTTCGACCACCACCCCGTGCACCAAGTCAACTACCACTACTAGTGGTACCATTTCCACTCCATGCACGAAGTCAACCTCCTCCACTTCGACCACCACCCCGTGCACCAAGTCAACTACCACTACTAGTGGTACCACTTCCCCTCCATGCACGAAGTCAACCTCCTCCACTTCGACCACCACCCCGTGCACCAAGTCAACTACCACTACTAGTGGTACCACTTCCACTCCATGCACGAAGTCAACCTCCTCTACGACGAGCACAAGCACCCCATGCACCAAGTCCTCTACGTCTTCCACCACGAGCGCGTCCACATCTCCATGCACTTCCTCCACGACGAGCTACTGGTACAAGCCCAGCACGAGTCCGTGCACCAAGTCCTCTTCTTCGTCCTCTACGACGCCTTGCACTGGAAGCACGACTTGGTCCATGCCCACTCATCCTCCGAAGTGGACCACCTCGACCACCACTGCGCCGTGCTCCTCCTCGTCTACTACGAGCCAGAAGCACTGTTCGGACTGTGAGAAGGGACACTGGTCTTCTACGTCTACGTCTACTTCGACGAAGGAACCCTGCACAAAGTGTGAGGCTCACCAGTCTTGGTCTACTTCTACCTGGACCAAGTGCACCAAATGCGAAGCCGCTGCCACCTCAACCAGTCCCGTCGCCTACGTTGCCGCCGCCGCTGAAATCACCAGTTCCTCTTCCTCCTCCGCTGCGAAGACCTCTCCGACTGTTGCTGTCCAGAGCGCGAAGCCTAGTAACGGAACGATCGCGAGTACCTTCACGGGTGGTGCCGTTGGCTTGAGTGTGGGTGGTGCGGGGATGAAGATGGGTGTTGCGGTGGTTGTTGGTGGTGTTGCGATGATGCTGATTTGAGCGTGAGACCTTGTATGATATGTGTGAGATGAGAAAAAGAACGAAAAAAAACAGAGGAGAGAAGGCGGATGAATTTGTGAGTTGAGTTGGGTTCGGACGAGCGATCTTCTGTATCTCTGTGGATATATGTACCAAAGCCTATGCAGCTGACAGCTATAGGATTCGATGGACTTTAAGGGGTTTAGAAATTTCGAGAGGAGAAGGCTACTTTCCGATTTCTTCAGCCTACATTCGATTTGTATCTTTTATGTCGTTAATCAATTTTTAAGTTTTTCTTCACTTAATCGGGATGGTCATGATTGCATCACGGGCGGCGTTATCGATAGCGCGTGAGAGAAGAGCCATGGCCAAGACGAGAGTCAGCTGCAGCGCCGTCCCACCGACACCCCCTTTTTTCTGCTCGGCTATAAGAACGCCTGACGTGCCCTTCTCTTGTTCGCGCATACATCCCCAGCCGTCTAACAAAAATGTCTACCACCGACGAAGTCAACTCTGAATAGTACGCTCTCCTCCTGTCTCCTCTATAGCTACTTGTCAGCAGCTGTGCTGACAGTCTACCGTGCAGCGTCTCCGGCCTACCCGCCCACTCCCACCACAACCGTCCCGGAGAGATCGGCTACGAAGAAGGCTTCGGCACCACGGGCGTCATCCCCTCCGGCCCCGCCGAACCCGACAACCTCAACGAACCCATGAACTTTGGCCGTGGGCAGGGGTATACTGTCGTTGACGAGTATCAGACCGACAGGATTGTTGCGCCTGTTTCTGTCGTGCCGCACCACGAGGTTATTGTTGAGAGGGTTGAGGTGCCGGTTCCTGTTGATGTATGTCTCCGTTTTTCGGGGGTGTATGCGTGGATAAATGCTGATTTATATCATCTCAAGGTCCCCGCCCCCGTCATCCACAAACAACACCACCACGTCTCCCTCAAAGGCTCCGACGGCCCCACCCACAACTCACTCGGCGTCGAACGCGACTTTTCGGGCTCCGCAATCCCCAACACGAACCTCCGCTCCGCCGACGTCCGGGCTCAAGGCTCGGACGCACTCAACGCCATCCCTGACGACGGTGGTAGAGTGCCGAGGGACGAGCATGGTGTTCAGGGGTGGGGGAGTAGCGAGGAGACTGCGAGGAGGGTTGAGGGGTTGGAAAAGAGGGAGGGGGTGGATGAGTTGGAGAAGAGTACGGCTCCTGCTGGACATGGGGAGGGGACGAGTAAGCCCGGGTTGATGGGGAAGGTTAAGCATGCGCTTCATTTGGATAAGAAGAAGGAGACTACTTCTCAGTAAGTTTTCTCGCGCTGCTGCTTGACGTTGTATTACAGGGATGGGAGTGTATGATTAGGACTGCTGTGCTTTGGATGCTTGCGCGTATAGGCTTGTTTGTGGGTAATTCGGGATGGAGTAGGAGGGTAATTCGGTAATACAATGCTTTTATTTTCACACAAGCTATTGCAATCTTGGTCGAGGATGTTAGAAGATTGTAGAAGGAAAGACTCCGGCGCATTGATGGCAATATGTCATGTCCCTAACGGAGAAGCCCATGTCGGAGTTGGAGCCAAGTACTGCTTCCCATAACCCAGAAGCCAACATACAGACAGGACGTGCCGCAGAGCGTTATATCGTGGCATGGACGGCGGCCGCATCTGCTTCTTCAAGCAATCGGACCGCGCGTCGTGCCGGCTGCGCTGCCTTAAAAATGACCTCCTTGGCCATGCCTCACTCTCGAATCGCTCTCTGTAACTGTTTCCCAGCGATATCCACAAGTATCCTATTCAATCTCTCCTGCACAGTCTTCAACACTTTGTTGACACCAACCAGTCGCTTTTGGGTATCCGCGAGCTTCACGACCGTCGAACGAAGTGCCAAGGGCTCTGTGGTATTGACGTAGTGACTCAATTCTACCCGTGATACGCAGAGTTAGTATACATCCCGACAGTAAAATGATAAGTCGGGATTCTCACGCGCAAGTAGGCGGTCTAACTCCGACTCCAGAGCTCTTTGGGATTCGTGGACTGCGGCCATTTGCTCCGTCGTTCGGTTGATCAAGGGCGCGATCAGGTCCTCCATTATGCCTATCGCAAGCGGAACTCCAATCTGGCTTCTCGTTACGTCCTCCCGAGGTTCGCTAGAGGTTGTTGGTGGTGAGTTTGAGGTCGTGCGGTGTTCTTGCTTGACATCACCGCACACCGCACCGCCTCGCACCGCCGTGCGTCGTATACCCGCGAACCTCACCGCCAAAACTCCAGCAGCTCCAATACAGAAATGGCAGACAACTTTGACTTCGACGACGCAGCTTTCGACGCAGCCGCCATCGCCGCAGCCAAAGCCGCTGAGCGATCTGTTTCTTCTACTCCTCAGCATCGGGGATTGGTTTCGCAGCCTACGCCGAGGAGGGTTGTGCAGCCGGTGTCGAGGGTGGGGGCGCAGGCGCAGAGGCCGATTAGTGCGATTGGTGCTGCGATTGGAGTGAATGTGTCGAGGCCGGGAACTGCTGGGAGTGGGGTGGGGAGTCCGGTGCAGCAGCCTACGCCGCAGAAGATTGCGAAGCCGGCGGGGTTTAATGCGATTATTGTGAATCCGCGGCAGGTATGTCATGTCGTATGAATTCAAACCAGGGATGGATGCTGAAGGTGGTGTGGCTAGAAAGGAAACCCTATATTGAACCATGTACGGAATGTCCCGTGGGAATACGGTGACATCGTCCCCGATTTCGTCGTCGGACAAACAAGCTGCGCAATTTATCTCAGGTGCATAAGGATCTTAGCATCCTTCAGGGTATTGCTGACAACACGATGTACAGTCTACGATATCACCGATTACACCCAGAATACATATACTCCCGTATCTCACAACTCGGAAAACAATACAACCTCCGCCTCCTGCTCATCTCCGTCGACATCGAAAATCACGAAGACTCGTTAAAAGCCCTCACCAAAATCTCGATCATATCCGATCTCACCATCGTCCTCGCCTGGTCTCCTGCCGAAGCTGGGCGGTATCTAGAAACCTTCAAATCATTCGAATCCAAACCTCCGACTTTGATTCAAGGCAAACAATCAACCACGTACATAGAGGGAGTGGTGGAGATGATGACCTCCATTCGAAGTGTGAATAAGTCGGATGCGATGAGCTTATTAGCAAATTTCGGGAGTGTGAAACGGGCCATCAACGCGGAGGGGGAGGAGGTTGGGTTGATTGGGGGGTGGGGAGACCAGAAGGTTAGGAGGTTTTTGGGGGCGTGTGGTGAGCCGTTTGTTGTTGGAGGGAGTCGGCGGAAGAGGGTGAGGGCTACACAAGCTGAGGGTGTGGAAGAGGGAGGCAGGGATTTGACGGCTAGTGAGAGACGGGCGGAGAATGGAGGAGCTCAGGGAGCGGTGTTTCCGCCGATGACTGCGTCGCCGCCGATGGATGTTGAGGATGAGGATGCGTTGGAGGCGATGTTGGCTATGGAGGGAGGGCGAGAGTCGGGAGCGAAGGAGAAGGGAAAGGAGAAAGAGAAGGTGCCGGAGGGGGAAGGGGAAGGGGAGGATGCTGGGGTTATGGCTGCTTTGGCGAAGTTGAAGGCACAGGCGGGTGGGTATAGAGGGTTCGATGATGGGTAGATATAAAAACTATCCAAAATAGAAAATAAATAAACCGAGATTTTGCATCATGTGTGTATTTGGGGAAGGAGTGGATCAATCGATACTTAAGGTTGCGTGGTGTTGCATGCGACGTACGACACTAACAGCTCAGCTCTCAACGACGGTAAGGGCAAGAGGGAGGAGGTTCAGCAAGTTTTCACGCGAATCAGAGTCGCATTTAACACCTTTGTCTGCCGTCAACTGTCTCGGGAATCATGGATGGTGTGAACGGCCAAAGCCCGGTCA
Source organism: Saitoella complicata NRRL Y-17804 (assembly GCF_001661265.1). Taxonomy (NCBI): domain Eukaryota; kingdom Fungi; phylum Ascomycota; class Saitoellomycetes; order Saitoellales; family Saitoellaceae; genus Saitoella; species Saitoella complicata. The sequence continues at coordinate 93,067 of NW_017567023.1, read as the reverse complement.
AGGCTGAGCAGATCAACCTCTACACCGTCAACAATCGAGGTCAACTGACTGAGGCTCCAAGTTTCTTCGAGTACTAGCTAACACCTCATTGACAGACCTACCTCCTGCCAATCCATCGCCATCAGCAAATCTCATTCATCTCTATGGCCTCGAAGATGTCATCCGCCGCGTCAGCAAATTCGACCAGTACGGGAACAAGAACCCTAATAAGTTGAGGAAGAGTTGGAAGGGGCATATTGTGGACATACCAGGTGGGTCGTCGAAGCTTCATGTTAACTTTAATCTGAGTACTGATGGTTGATCGGTGTACAGGCAAGAACACGCCACCGCAGCAAAAGGATTTCTTGCGTGGGTTGCTTGCGAGGCCGGAAGAGGGGTTGAGGTCGATTAAGGGGGCGGAAATGCCGGTTGGGTTTTTCGAGAGTAGGGTGAAACTGTTGCCTGGGCCTATACCTGAGGTATGTCCATTCACCTGGTCTCTATAAGGTTACGACGAATGCTGATGTTGTGTGTGTACAGTTTGATAGTGCGGCGTGGGGGATGGATGATTTGGATGGTGTTGAGGATGGAAATGCGAATGGGAATGTTAGTGAGGGGAGTGCTGCTGAGCGCCGTAAGAAGGTGGGTTTTGGCGGGATGTGTGTCAAGCATCGACTGACCGGATTATTCAGAAGAAGAAGCGAGACTACGACCCAGCCTACGAAGCAGACCGCAAAAGAAGAAAAGAGCAGCGCAGAAAGGTACATCGCCAGTGTTGTAGTCTCGATCGAGATGACTGATCATGTGATGTACAGGAAAAAGAATCGTCAGGTTCCCCGGGTCCGGGTGGGTACACCATTTCGCATTATTAACCGTGAGTGCGGTTGCGTATAGGCCGGAGCCCGAGCCAGCGCTTTATACCCCTTCTCCGCGTGAGACGAATATACCCCAAGCCATGTCTCCCTCCGAGCAATCACGAACGAGCTCTGTGCCCGTTTTTGTGGGCAGTGGTGTTGTTACACCGAGTACGAGTATGATGCGGGGGAGGAGTAGTGGACAGGCTGTTAATTATGCGGAGGATGAGACGGAGGTTGAGGGGAAGGATGAGGAGGCTTTCACGCCTGGGCGTGGGGGGAGTCTTGGGAAGGGGAGGGGGAGGGGGAGGGGGGAGGGGGAGGGGGAGGGGGAGGGGGCGCTCGAGGTCGAGGTCGAGGTCGAGGAAAGGGAGCGTGCAGAGGGGAAAGGCGAGGAGATGAAAGTCGGAGTTATACGATATTGGATATGATACTGGGTCTATGAATGTATCAATATGATGTGTTTCTTCAATTGCCATGTTCCTGCTGAATCCGGGATGTCAACGTTACTGCACCAAGTTCCTTGGTCCCTATGATGTCAAGAGCACAACAAAACCAAAGTACTCCCATACACCGACAAATTAATTGCAGAGACCAATTGCAGCATACATAACCAGCGCTTTGAAATACGATTGCAACTATATCGCCCGCATCCGTCAACGTTTCACGACGCTATCCGCTTCACTTTTGCTTTGATCCAGAAGGGATTATTCACGAAGATGGCGGACAACAGTACATACATGTCTAAAGGACAACTCGGTGTGATCGGTGTTGCTAAAGCTATGAATACTGCTAACACCTTTGTACAGAGGACTACCTTGCTTCCCTCCGAAGCCAACGAGCTCCTCGACCAACAGGCGGCCGTCCCCTCCCCTCTTCCGCCGGTGCCCGACAAATTGCACAGCAGAAGGAATACGGAAATATGGACGACGTTATTGCAGATTTGTCGACGCTTACTGGGACGACAATGAAGATCTCGGAGAAGCCGAGGGCGACGAGCGGGATGAATGCGCCCCTACCGGTGAATCCGGCGATGAATGCACCCCCACCCGCGGCGGAGAAGCCGACGCATGTATCGTTGAGGACTACGCCGCTTGTAAGGGCGTTGCAGGGTGGAGCAGGGGGTGTAAGGGGACCTAAACCGGAGTTACCAACGAAGAAGCCGGAGTTGAGGGGAGGACTTAGGCCGTTGCCGGGTGGACCGCCAGTTAGGGGGTCACCGCGTGTTGATCCGGGACCTGTACCGAAGCCGAGTGTTTTGTCTAAGCCTGCCGCGCCTGTTAGTGTGCCTCAATCTACCATTACGCCGACGGAGGATGAGACGCGGGATTGGAGGACTGCACCTGCTGCTGGGCGGACTACGATTCCGAAGATTGAGGTGGATGAGGAGGATATTAGGATGAATGTGCGTGGGATGGATGGGAACTATTCGATGAGGAATGGGGTTCCTGCAATTACGGTCTTCACAGACGAGCGACCGGCTGTGCCGTCGATTAACGTGGCCTCGCCACCAACCGTCCCGGCCATCAGCGTTGGTGATGCAGACGAACTACTTGATGGTGTTCAGCCGCCGAAGGTCATCCCTCGTCCTGCTTCTCCGCCGGCTAATCCTAAATCCTGTGCTCGCTGCCATGGATCGACAACCTCTGGTAGGGTCATCACCACCCGTGGACTCCGCTTCCATCCTTCATGCTTCACCTGCTCGCACTGCAGTACCAACCTTGAGTTCATCGCCTTCCACGTCCACGAAGGTCGGTTGTATTGCCAGCTCGATTTTCACGAGCTGTTCTCGGATCGCTGCGCGCAGTGTGACACGCCTATCGAGGATGAGATCATCTCCGCCCTGGGAAAGAAGTACCACCCTGGACATTTCTTCTGCGCCGAATGTGGTACGTCGTTCGATGCCAGCACGCCCTTTATCGTCCGGAACGATTACCCCTACTGTCAAGGCTGTTTCGAGAAAGTCACCGCTGAGCGGTGTGAGAGGTGTCGCTTACCCATGACCGACAGATACTTGGCAGCATTGGGAAAGAAGTTCCATGAAGCGTGTTTCAAGTGTGGGACTTGTGGAACTAAATTGGAGGGCGGGTTCCATGAGGATGAGGGGGTTGCCATGTGTGATGGGTGTTTTAGGAGGGTGATTATTGCGAGAAGTGAGCGGAGATGAAGGGGGGGGCATTGGTGAAAGTGTAGAGCGGGAGAAGGTGTTACGGAATGGCGTTTGGTGCAAGATCCTATTTTATGGTTCAGCTGGTCTGGATGGTTATGATCGTGGTATTCTTATAAGATTCCTTCCATATGCTCCCATGGTCATTCAGTAATCGATAAGCTGCGCGCGCACCCCGGCCCCCATTGGCTATATACCCCATGTCATGCTTCTCCGCTTCCTTCCCAACGACAACACAAGATACCACTCAATCAGATCAATTGCAAGAATGACTCGTGCGTCGCACCGCGGTAGCAACGACTTCTGATGAATCTCTAACGAAGGTTGCACAGTCTCCCTCTGGTTCACCCCTCCTTCGAATGATCCGATCACCTCTCAGCTCCGCTCGCTGATCACCACCCTCGCTTCCAACTGCCCACACATCTTCCCCAACTCACCAGTCTTCCCACCTCATGTCACCGTCGTCTCAGGAATCCCCAAAAGCGCAGATCCAGAGGAGGTGATGGACAAAATCATGGTCGAGTTGAGAAGACGGATGGATGTGGGGCCGCTGGGGGTTGAGTGGGAGCAAGCAGAGACGGGAAAGACTTATTACACGCGGTTGTATTACCCGTGCAAGGCGTCGCTTGGTTTACTTGGAATTGCGGAGTATTGCCGTCATGCGTTTGTTCCGGATCAATCGGAGGAGGATGCGGAGAAGTGGGTGAAGGAGACGTACTACCCTCATCTTTCTCTAGCGTACGCTGAGCCAGAGACTGGTGATAACAAGGAAGCATTTGAGCAAGTCAAGGGAACTGAGGAGGAAATCGGTGTGGGAAAGGGTTGGGTCGGTGGGAAGATCGTCTTAGTGGACACAAGTGGAAAGTGTGAAAACTGGAAGGTCTTGGGAGAGCGGAGGGTATGGTAGACAGTAGACATGTCACGATAGGTAGTGTACGATATCAAATGGGTTTATGTATCATTTCTTTTGGTTTGAGCAACTTCTCGATACCCAAAACAGTACTCCTACACTTCACCTCCAGACCTCAATATCAGACAGCGCTTAGAGCTTCTGCATGGCAGCAATATCAGAAGACTGAACCCAATCCTCACAATCCTCAGCAATCTTCTCCTGCAACTCATCGAGGGAAACCTTCTCGTCCTCAACGACGAGGGTAATCTGCAACTTGGAAACACCGTAACCGACGGGGACGAGCTTGGAGGCACCCCAGACGAGACCATCCTGCTCAATGGCACGGACGGCAGTCTCGAGCTCCTTCATGTCAGTCTCGTCATCCCAGGGCTTGACCTCCATGGTGACGACAGACTTGGCGATAGTCTTGGGCTTGTCGGCCTTCTTGGCGTTGTAGGCAGCGACACGCTCAGCCTTGACGCGCTCAGCCTCAGCGTCCTCCTCCTCGTCGTCAGAACCGAAGAGGTCGATGTCGTCCTCGTCCTCAGCGGCGGCAGCGGGGGCAGCAGCGGGAGCAGCGGCAGGGGCAGAGGCGGCACCGGCACCGTACTCGGTAGCGGTCTTGGCAGCGTCTCCGGGGAGGGAACCGAACTCGGACTCGTAGGAGGCGATGTGGGAGAACCAACGGGCGACGTTGGGGTAGAAGGGACCCTGGAGGGACTTGTAGACGGCAACGTCAGCCTGGGAAGGGGTGAAACCTGGTTCATTCAATGTCAGCCAATTGCTCTTCTTTCAATTCCAGCTCAGCCGATTGAGGCGAAAGGAAGGAAAGCAGTAGGGATAGACGGTATAGCCATAGTCATCGTGTCATCTTCTAGCAAAACCCTTAGGCGGGCTGTAGTCTTTTCGCGAGGTCTTAATTCGCAAATCTTAAACACGGACCAAAGTATTATAATCATCCGATGACCATGGTTTTCACATCCATCCCAACTCTGCTTTCCCTGCCTCCCTCACAACAACCGCGGATCAGCTCCAGGACAAACATACCGTCGATGTAGGACTTGTCAGCGAGGAAAGCCTCGAGCTGCTCAAGGCCGGCAGGGGTCTTCAAATCTCCGAAAGCCATTGTAGATGTTTATGTGAGTTTGGTAAATGGACGAGTCGAAGGATTGTTCTGCGCTGACGAGCAAATTTGGTAGCGGGTCCCTCGAAAAACCGAGGCGCGCTAAAATGTGGTAACCAGGGGACACTTGTGGGATGAGTAGAATGGGAGGAATATTTGGACTGGATTAGACGTGGAAAGTGGTTGTGAATTGTTATGTTCGTCTGATATCTTCTTCCTGGCTTCTCCTTCGCGTTCTCCGGGCGGCTGCGCGGTGATCAAGACATGCAATCCCTCTCCAAAATGTCCATCTAAAGCCCGCTTCATGATTCGTGGTGCTTGCTCCGTTTCGTAGTATTTGATAGCTCTGGTCTCCTGCCTCTTTTGACTTGATGATGCGGCAAATCTCCCGCTGATAGATCTCCTTCCCTCAACCTAATCGCGAATCAACCCGCTCCTTCAGATTTTCCCTTCATGCCTTAACATCACCATTTCCCGCCTTTGTCGTCTTGCCAGTCGCATACTCCTTCCGTCTCTGCCTAATATCAATGAACCCCGGTCTCGTGTCCAAATACTGCAAAGGACTCGATCCTTCCTTCTCGCATACCGCGTTCCATTCGCGCCATTTGATAGGTTTGAGGGCGTCTGCGCTTAATACGACTCCGAAGGAAAAGATTGTAGCGGATATGAGGGCTTCGACGATAATCTGTGGAGGAAGGGACGTTAGCATCCGTTTTGGTTATGGAGCACGTTGAGCGATGGACTTCGCTCTTCCCATTCAAGCTCCAGGACAACGGCAATACGTCGTTTGTAGAACAGAGCTGGGCAGAGTTTAAGAGTCGCTGCGGAAGTAAGGCAAACTCACGTCAATAGGTAGCCTTCCGACTGCCGTACGACCCACGGACTTTTGGAATGCGCGGTGCTCGTAGGCAGAGTAGCCTGCGTGGAACAGAATCACCAATGCGATGGTGATGAGAGCTCGAGCTGTTGACGAGGACATTGCCGTGATGAGTGTTTGATCGCAGTTGCAATGGCGGAGTTGGCTGGGTGAATACTCGATGATGCTCGAGATGCGGGTTTGAAAGGGGCGAGGCAGGGCGAGGCAGGCACAGCAGCGGTGTTGGGAACGAGGTGGGAACACGAAATTGAGTTTGAGTTTCTTTCGATCTTCAGGATTGTTTTTCAGTTGCTGGCTCACGTCCTTCTTTCGCCCCAGAAACGCAGAAAGCCTCGAGACTGCAGGAGTTTCACGGTTCCAGGCCGGCGCGCGGCCGTGCTCAAGAGACCTCCTCAGCACCGCACCCACCAACCAAACCATGGCTCCCCACTCAGAACACCCAGCCGAAGACAACACTCATGTCCGTTTTGCCTCTTCTCCCTCTCATGCCCCTCAACCCCGTCCTCTTTCCTCTTCCTCGTCCTCCCCTGACCAAGACTGGGACGGCACCCTCGACGAAACCATCATGGCTCTCGACTACCGTGACCGTAAGATCGGGTGTTGTTATCTGAATGCAATTGAGGGGAAGTTGTGGATGATGGAGGATATGGAGGAGAGCGCGCCTTGGGATCTGGTTGAAGCATGTATGCCGAGGACGGGAGCGTGGGAAGTGGGAAGTGCGGTGTATGCTGATTGTATGCGCGTGCAGTGCGGTTCCACGTACAACCAAGTACGATTCTCCTATCCTCCCGTATCGAAGAATCCTTACTGGATAAACTCGAAGGTCTCGCAGCACCGACCGAACCCGCGCCTTCGTCTTCGTCGTCGGCTACCTCTGGCCCGGATTCGACGGGATTTGCGCTAGATATCCGACCTGCGACGGAGTTTGCGTATCAGACTGCACGGAGTAGATTGATAAGCTTGAGAGTTGGGCAAAAGGAGGGACCTAGGATTGAGTTTGCGGGTGCGGAGGAGGGGGATGGACAGCGTGAGGGATTGATGAGGTTAGCCGGTTGGGTTGATGTTGACAGTAAAGTCACGGTACAAAACGGCATTCACCAATCAAGATTAAATTGCTGACTGGGTTCGTTTTGTACAGGTTGGATGTGCGGGTGCTGTTATCGCGTACTTTGCGAGGAGGAGGTTGATTGGGGGCATACATGGCGATGATGAGTTTGTGCGGGTGAGCGTGAATGCGATATCGATGTTCTCGATGTACGAAGAACAGGATTATGACCTAAACGGACGTACTGACTGTTTTATTGTACAGGAATGACTATATGCTCGTGAATGCCGACACGATCTGGTCTTTCTTGACTTCCTGGTGATCCAGCAATCACTAACGAGCATGGCGATAGTTCATTACAGATCTTCGAGGACGAATCACATCCAAATTTCCACATGCAAGGGCGCGGAGGCCGTGGTAAAGAAGGTCTCTCCCTCTTCGGTCCGTCTCCTCTCCCTTCTCCCTGCACTTCCCAACCTCACGTCCAATCACAGGCATCATGAACTCCACCCGCACCCCCCAAGGCTCCCTCCTCCTCCGTCGCTGGTTCCTCCGGCCTTCCCTAAGCCTCGACATCCTTCACGCCCGCCACTCAACCCTCTCCCTCTTCCTCCACCCCTCAAACCTCCACGTAAGTGACGCACTCTGCACAGCCCTCAAGAAAGTCAAGGATATAGGAAAAACCCTTCTCGGACTCCGAAGTGGTAGATCTGGTGGGACAGTGGGAGAGTGGCAGCGAATGCTCGAATTCATATGGAGTACGATCAAAATCCGTGGCGCAATCGAAGAGCTATTCCAGACTTCTGAGAATGACAACGCACTCCCCATCATCCAACAAATCACAAACAATTTCGATATACCCGCCCTGACAACCCTCGGCACCCTCCTCACCTCCACCATCGACTTCGACACCTCATCCCTCGAACACCGAACCGTAATCGCCCGCGGCGTCGACGACGAACTGGACAACATGAAACACGTCTACGATGGTCTCGATTCGATGTTGGCGCAGGCTGCTGCGCAACTTGCGGAACAGGTTCCGAGGGAGGTGGCGGGGGTGTTGAATGTGATTTATTTTCCGCAGTTGGGGTATTTGATTACTGTGCCTGCTGCTGAGGAAGGAGAGGCGGGAGGGGGAGGGAGAAGGTTGTGGGAGGGGGAGGGGTGGGAGTTTCAGTTTAATACTGCGACATGCTTTTATTACAAGAGTGTTGAGATGAGAGGTGATACTCTCTCTCATGGATCTTTTGATTGTGTGGTTGACGAGTGGTAACAGAACTTGATGAGTATTTCGGTGACATTCACGGGCTGATCGTTGGTACGGTTCTGCGAAGTCGGTAATTTCGTAGGAGTTTACTGACAATCACACGAACGTACAGACCGCGAAATCGAACTCGTCCACCAACTCCAACTCCGCGTCCTCGAATCAAGCGCCCTCCTCACCAAAACCTCCGATATCTGCGCCGAGCTGGATTGGTATGTCTCATCCCCAGATCCTTCCGAACATCATGCGTGAGTTTTTGGGCCATGACTGACGCAGTGTGCGGACAGTTTATTGGCACTCGCCGAGAGTGCGCGGAAATTCGGGTACCAGAGACCGAGGATGGTAGAGGAGAACGTGATCCGGATCACGAAAGGACGGTGTGTCGCCCTAGCTTCCATTATCCAACTGCTCGATAGGGAGGCTTAAACGTGACACAGACATCCCCTCCAAGAACTTCTTGTCCCATCCATCGTCGAGAATGACACGAACCTCGCCGGTGGTCGCAGTACGGATGCTCTGCGACTCGACGGAGAGGATGGAGAGGAAGGGGAGTTGGAGGTGAATAGTGCGATGTTGTTGACCGGAGCGAATTTCTCGGGTAAGAGTGTTTATTTGAAGCAGGTTGCTTTGATTGTTTATTTGGCGCATGTTGGGAGGTACGTGATCAACCGGCCTTCTTTCTCATCTGCCCTTCTCGCCCGTCTCCGTTCGACATGAGAAGCTGAGAGACGGGGATGTGGGGAGAGGGAGGGCGATAGGTGCTGATCAGAATGCGCAGTTATGTACCGGCGGAAAGTGCAACAATTGGCTTAACCGACAAGATTCTCACGCGTATCCAAACCCGTGAATCCGTCTCCAAGGTAACCCTCCCCTCCTCCCCTCCTCCGCCCTCTTCCATTCCCCGTCTCCGACCTGCTAACAGCGTACAACAGATGCAATCCGCCTTCATGATTGACCTCCAACAAATATCCCTTGCGCTCCGTGCTGCGACCCGGCGTAGTCTCCTCATCATTGACGAGTTCGGCAAGGGGACAGAGTCGACAGGTATGCTCCACATCTCGGCTGAGGATGCGAAAAGGATGCTCATCTGAAGGGGTATAGATGGTGCTGGGTTATTTTGTGGGGTGTTGGACTGGTTATTGAGGCTGGGAGAGGAGAGGCCGAAGGTTTTGGCAGGTACGTCGTTCTCCTCTATCTCTCGCGAACGACTAGTCACGAAAGGTCGGACGTGGGCTTGGAAGACCAGACTAATGAATGCGTACAGCCACACACTACCACGAGACCTTAGAAGGAGGGTTCTTGGACCCTGACTTACCGCTGAGCTACGCACATATGGAAATCATCCTCGATCCTTCTTCCTCCACGAACGCCAACCCCAATTTAACCTACCTCTACCGTCTCCGCCCCGGCCGCTCGTTATCCTCATTCGGAACACATTGTGCCGCAAACGCTGGAATCGCACCAGAGATCATCGAGCGTGCGGAGAAGTTTGTAGAGGTTGCTGCGAGAGGAGAGGACATTGCTTCCGTTTGTGCTCTGGGAGGCGGGAATGGGGAGAGGGAGAAGAAAGAATTGGAGGAGGCGGAGGTTGTTGCCAGGAGGTTTTTAGAGTGGGAGATTGATTGTGATGATGGAGATATTCGGGATGTCCTGGCGAGGGTGTTGGTTGTGTGATGTCATTGTGGGTGTGCTGTCTCGTCGGCTTGAGTTACCTCATTTTCAATTTAGCGCCAACTTTGCTTAAAGGGAGAAGACATCTCGAGAATTGATCAGCTGTAAGAGTAAGAGTAAGGACAAGATGGACGATAAAACACTCTACGATAACGAATCATTGAGGAGGAAGGACGGTTTCCACCTCAACCAGAATGACCACCAATTGAAGGATCGGGGTGGTGTTTTCTCCTTCTTACGACCGACGCATGCGAGCTTTACGCATAAACATGACGAGAGGACGGAGTTGAGGTGGAATTCGAGATCGCACAGGAAGGGGAGGCATCTGGTTACCATACACAAATCCGCCAACACCACCCTCCCCTCCACCCAGGCCCGTCGCGGTGGCTTCCGCTTCAAATTCCCAGTCTTCAAGCGCCACACCCACCAACACCATCACATCACCCCCTTCCAGCCCTTCAACATCTCGTGGTGGGTTGCGACAGCCTTCGTCATTGGCTCCGCAGTCTGGATCGTAAACGGCTTTTTCGTGTGGCTTCCCACTGCGTTCCCGGATGCTGTTAAAACGAATAATCCGGCGAGTGTGTGGACTGGGTTCGCGGGTGGGACTATTTTTGAGGTTGGGGCTTGGTTGGCGTGGGTGGAGAGTTTGAATCGGGGGCGTACGGTGTGCTTTGGAGTGGAGGTTGAGGGTGTTTTGAGGAGGGTTCGGTCGGGGAGAAGGGGAGGTGAGGGGGGGCTGGTTGGCGAGGGGAACACGAAGGAAGGGTCTGTCTTGCAGGGAGAGGCGTGCAAGCATGTTCACCACACCCACCTCTTCCACCGCCGCTCATCCACCTCCTCCACCGACACCACTTTACCAACCTCTTCCTCCACCACCCCGAGCCCAACCTCATCCGCCACAAAACCCACCCAAAAATGGCGTTGGTACGGCTGGCTCCCCCACGAACTCGGCTACCTCGCCTCAATCATCCAATTCCTCGCCGCCACGATCTTCTGGATCTCAACCATCACCGGCCTCCCCAACATCCTCTACGCCCCCACCCCCTCAAACCTAACCCTCCGCATCATATTCTTCTGGACCCCCCAAGTCGTCGGCGGACTCCTCTTCATCATCTCTTCCCTCCTCTACATGCTCGAGACCCAGAAAGCCTGGTACAAATTAAACCTCACATCCTTGGGGTGGTGGATCGCTGTGTGGAATTTGGTGGGGAGTGTGGGGTTTTGTCTTTGTGGTGCGCTGGGGTATGCGGCGGATAGAGGGAGTACGAGGTGTGCGTATCAGAGTGGGTTGAGTACGTTTTGGGCGAGTTTTGGGTTTATGATTGGGAGTTGTTTGCAGTGGTGGGAGGGGGTTGATACGGCTGTTGTGGAGGTTGTGGAGGATCAAGCTGAGTAATGCGGCGGGAACGGAATTCGTGGCTTGGGTAATTTACGGGTGTTGTCATTCATTCAGAATATATATCCAATCACATTGAGTATCTGGAGTTATCTGGGATGATATGGTAGTAAAGCTAACAACCGCTTGGGGAAATACTCCAGCTCAAGGTGCACGCAGCAATTCGAAGGGAGGATGAATGTGGAGTAGAGGCTGTGGTGGATTCTCTTCAGACAACTACAACCCCAAAGTCATGAAACCACTTATCAGTACGTAACAACAGGGAAGGCCTGACATCCGTGAAGTACGTCTCCTTCGTGACCCCTTGCTTACCGCTTTCATCAAAGGAAGTCACTTTCACCCAGTTCGAGTCACTCGGCGTTCCTTGAAAATCCAACGTAAATGTGAGAGAGTCGTTGCCGTCCCTCCCGTTAACGATGAAGAACTAAGGACTGGCAAGTTGGATGCTGCGGATCGGGGAGATAATTGTAATGGCGATCTAGGATTCGCTCGTGGTAACGGTATTGGGTTGCGGCGACATATATATCCCGTCACGTTAAGGTACAGGTAGTAGTAGTAGTATTATAAACCGGAGGCGATACAGGACGGCAAGTAGAAGTACAAAGCTATGGTAAACGGCAAACGAAACCTTAGTACAAGTCATCCCAGTTCCAGTCATACTTGTGCGTCTCGTCAATCATCAAACTCGACTGGAATAGTCAACTGCATGGAACGTCATCGGTGTCTGCCCATTATAAATAAGCTTTTGACACCTGTCTCATTCCCCTCCGATATGGTCTAGGGGTTAGGATTGCCCGCTTTCACCGGGTCGGCCCGGGTTCGATTCCCGGTATCGGAACATCTCTTTTGCTCTTTGTGATGTTGTTTCTTGCGAAACACCTTCTCGGCGCATACCTCCTGGCCTGTCAAACTGAGCGTAACCTCGTCCCTTCGTCTTCTTCCTTGTGTCATCGTTCGATGATTTTCGCTGTTTCATGTGCGCATGCGCTGCGGGTTCGTCCTGGCTTCAGCGGACCAGCGCAACGTTAACCGATAAACCCCACGCATTTTGGACGACGGTAAACAAATCGACCGACAAACCTGATCCTTACAATGTGGATATCGACGTCGCCTAATCTATCAGGATGGTTTTCAAAACTCGCGGATGATGGTGCGCGTCTTTCCCCGAGTTCGCGATGGATCTTTGGGCTAATTAGGAGATCAGACGCTTGTCGCTCGTGCTTATCGCAGTCTGGTTATGGGTGGTGTCCCATGGTAAGCAATGAGACTGACATTCGAAAGTATGTACTAATTTATTACCAGCAGACCTCAACTTGTACACCCTCCCCTCGCGGTATCTTCTCACCGATATGGAATTCGACGATTTGTGGATTTGATGCACATGCTCGATGGGATCTCAGAACAAATCCGATGGGGTGTTATGGTGGGTACTCGTGTTGTACTGTTAAATAACCATACTGATGAGTTCCTACAGTGTCTACGATGACCCTCGGCGCTTTCCTCTTCGCATTCGTAGCAACTCTCACTTTGACGCTCTTCCTCTGCCTCACCTACCTCTGCCTCCGCCGCCTCTTCCGCCGCTCTACATCATCATCAGACTCATCCCCCCTCCGTCCCGAACGCGCCCCCCTCCTCTCCCGTTCAAGCTCACAGTACCCCGCCTTTTGCTCCTCCCCAACACCCCCCCTCCTTCGCCGCTCTTCATCCCATCAATCAGGGACTTCGACGCCTACGCCGACAGGATCGAGTAATGGTGCGCCGGGTGGGAGGGGGAGGACGATGGGAAATGGGTTGGCGAGTAGTTGGAGTAAGCGACGGAGCATGTTGTTTAGAAAGGGGGAGGGGAAAGCGAAGGTGAAAAGTCCGAGTCCGGGGAGGAGTTTGGAGAGGTCTGTGTGAGCTGTATGAGCAGTGAAATAGGCACGGCCGGGTGGAGGGACAGTCTACATTTTAATCTAGAAGGGATAGCTTGGGAGGTGGAGATGTTGGAGAGGACGATGCGCGATCGGCTGGACCGACGGCAACACAGAAGAAAAAGGGATAGGGACAAAGCCGTATTCTATCCAAGGCAACTGAAACGTCCAAAGCTTCATCCCCGGCATGGCCAAGTGCATCACTATGTCAACCCACATTATCCCACGATAGTCCCTGCAGTCGGAGATACTCGAAGCCCGAGCACCACAACCCGGCCCGCAAACATTCAAGCAGTCAGCAACACCTACACCCAAGTCCGTCACTACATCCGATCCTACAACCTTTCAAGACTGAATTATGTCTGCCGTCCCTCCATTCACCGAAGAAACTGCCCGCAAGAAGGTCAAGGCTGCACAGGATCTATGGAACACGAAAGACCCCGTGAAGGTCGCCAAGGCATATACCGAAGGTCGTCTGAGCGTGCAGACGTGTTGCACGTTTCACGGCTGAAAGTGGATGACAGACTCCATCTGGCGTAACCGCGACCAATTCTTTCAAGGCACAAAAGCAATCGAACAATTCCTCACAGACAAATGGTCAAAAGAAAGCGGCTACCGGCTCCGGAAGGAGCTATTCACATTCGCCGGGAATCGGATCGCCGTACAGTTCTGGTATGAGTTTTGGGATGATAGTGGACAGTGGTGGCGGTGTTATGGATTGGAGCATTGGACGTTTGCGGAGGATGGGAAGATGAAGAATCGGATGATGAGTGTGAATGATGTTAAGATTAGTGAGGGGGAGAGGTGGTTTGAGGGAGATGCTGATGTTAATAGTGTTACGATTCCGGAGGGGCATTGGAGTGGTATTATGTGAAAGTTCAAAGGTTAAGCATATGGCTATGAAGCAGATGACCGATAGCCAGGCGTAGTCCGTCATCCTCAAAAAAAAGTCCGTCGTCATATCATACAGGTCAACCTGAATACCATTTTGTCCACAACATACCCTCCCATAGTTCACTGCCACTCCAAGGTCCAATCCTGAACCCACGCACTAGCGCTTCCAAGCTCGGAGATAATCAACTCGCCAGAAGTGCTGTTGTAGCAGACGCTCTCACAGCTCTTTCCATTGAAGGCAACTGACTTCGGCTCAGACGTAATACCCAAGAGCGTGATTGTCTCCAAAGCAATCTCAGCCTGAGGCAAAACCGAGCCCGTAATCTCAGTAGAAGCCTTCAAACTGCCTGAAGCCACAGAAAGGGCGATAACCTCAGTAGACTCCTGTTCGACGGAAACACCATCATCGAGGTAAATCTCACCCTCCGCAGAGCCCTCAGAATCAAGAGCGACAAGGAGAGACCAAGTACCGTTACGGGATTCATCTGTCGTATATCCCGGAGTCTGCATGGGAAGGATATACCCACCACGCACAAAGAGCGGGATATGACCCAATGGAGCAGGAATAGTGGTGTTCTGCCCAGCAACCGCGTCGACCTTCTCGTGGGTGTACCAATCATACCACACCTCGCCATCCGCGACACCAGGGAAGACCCCCATGGTGTAATCCACATCCGGCTCAAGAACGGGTGTAACCAACAACGCCTCACCCAACACAAACTGGCGATCAGCGGCAACGAGGGAAGCATCGTTCGGCCACAAGAACGACAAGGGGTTCATGACGGGTGCACCCGTCTTGCTGGCTTCATAGAAGAGGGTGTACATGTAAGGCAACAGCGAGTAGCGGATCTTCATCGCCGTCTTCGATGCCTCGGCGACGGAAGCCCACCTATAGGGCTCCTGACTCAATGCGCCAAGCGTATTATGGTTGCGGTAGAATGGGAAGAACGCACTGAGCTGCATCCAGCGATTGCAAAGCTCCTCGTCCGTGTTGCCAGCAAAACCACAGGTATCGACTCCAAACATCGGAATCCCAAACATCTGGAACATAAAAGCCTGAGGAATCGAAAACGCCATATATGCCCACTTGGAATAATTATCCCCACCCCAATGTCCCGCATACTTCCCCGACCCAGGATACGTAGACCTCGAGATGATGAACGGGCGTTCATCGGGTTTGTGCTCCAACAGGCCGTTGTAAGTTGCGATGGTCTCCATGTAGCCGAAGAGGGAGTGGACGTCGTATTCGCGGATTCCGTTAGCGTGGGTTGCGTTGGGGGAAACTGCGTGGCCTGCGAGGTCGCCATTTTGTTGCCAGTTGTGGATGGCGTAGGGGGGGTAGTTGATGTTTTCTGGCCCGTATGGTCCCTCGATCTCCGGGGCGTAGACGGTTGGGCCGACGGTGTTCGTGGGAGATGGAGATGCGAGGGATGAAGCAGAAGCGGATGCGGCGGCGGCGGCGGAAGCAGAAGAAACAACCGTAGCCTCAGTCGCGTTACTTACGTTGAAACCCTCAGGATAATCATAACTCACACCTCCCAACGCAAACGGCGGCAGGATAGGCTGAGAACCCAAATCATCCGACCCACAAGACCCAACACAGAACGACGAAACCTCATTCATATCAAGCCAAATCCCCGAATAATCCACCAACTTCGAAAAGTTGACAAGAGCTTCCGTCCAATACGTCTGTGTCCCATTCGCAAAGAAGTCAGGGAAGACAGTATACCCAGGCCACACAGCCCCAACATACTCCGACCCATCCGGATTCTTGATCCACGCGTCCAACTCATGACCCCTATAATACGACTCATACTCCGAATCCGTAGCGTTGTTCGGATCGGGTCGGTAAATCGCCGCATCAACAATAGGCACATAATGCTGCCCCACACTCCTCAACCCCTCCGTAAACGCCAAAAACTCATCAGCGGGGTATCTATTCGGACTCACCGTCCAATCCTTCCAAAAATCCATATAATCAATATCCGTCCAAATCGTTTCAAGCGGGATCCCGAACTCCTTGAAACTTTCCACAACATCAATCAATTCACTCAAGTTCGAGTATCCCCACCTACACTGGTGGAATCCGAAGGTCCAGTATTGTTGCATGGAGGGGAGACCGATGGATTGGACGTATTGTTGGGTTACGGAGAGCGGGGTGGGACCGGTGTAGATGTAGAGGTCGAGGATGCCGCCGGTGATTCGGTATTGGAGGTAGTCTTCGCGGAGGAGGACGTCCATGTCGTTGGAGGAGCGGATGAAGACACCGTGAGCGGAGGAGGATGAGCCACCACCTGCAGAAGAGGTTGTTGCCTTGGAAGATTGTGCCGAAGTAGTTGATGACTCCTTTTCATGACGGGCGAAGCGGTTGTGCTTCACGGCCGTCGTCGTCGTACACGGCTCCTCCTCGACCGCGATACTACTATACAGAGCATCACCCGAACTCTCAAATCTCTGCTCCAAATAAAACGGATGGTACCCATATAAATTCGCATCCACCACATCCCCAATATCCGCGGCATAAATCGTCCTCGTGGCATTATTTCCGATCCTCCACCCCGCGATCGTCTCACCCAACCCATAGACATTGTAGTCTTGTACCATATTCGTGGTGAGTTGAATGAATTGGTCTTCAAAGACGAGGGGATGGGTGCGGGTGTCGAAGAGGATTTGGGCGTCGGAAGTGCGGGTGATCCAGAAAGCGAAGGGTTGAGCAGTATAGGAGAACGAATAGTCCAACTCGTCCTCCGATAATTCCTCCGCGGGTTCGGGCGAGGGTGCGATCTCCTCCGGCACCTGCCACTGCTTCTCCCCCGCATCCACAATCTTCACGTTAACCCTGCTCTTCGTCTCATACCTAACACTCAACACCAACTCCCTAATATCATTCCCATACACATTACACCCCTCCCCGGCCAACGTCAAACTAGCATTCAAGCCACGCGTATTTTGCACGAGGTTAGAGAGGGTGTAACCGGGGCAGATGAGGTCGGCGAGGGGAGCAGTGTTGTTGTTTACGGTTGCGTTTTGGGCTACGCCGGTTGTTTTCCATTGTTCGACGGTTTTTTGGGGAGCGTAGGAGGTTGTTTCTGAGCCACTGGTACCACTGCCACCGGTATTGTCGGTGGTGCAGGGAGTGGAGGAGGAGGAGGAGGAGGATGAGTGAGCGTAGGTGTAACCGAGTAGCGGAGCTTGAGCCGCTAGAAGAACGGCGAGCGAGGAGAACTTCATGTCGAAGTACTTCTCAGAGCGAGGGTCGGTGAGGAAATCATCTGGAAGCGGCGAATAGCGAGTTTTTTATACCCTTCCCCCGGGGCAAGCTCCAAACAAGTCACCCAAACAACCCCGCTCCCAAAAGAAACCTGCTGATCACCAATGATCCCACAATCACGTCCCATCTCATGGCGTACGTAATGTGGGGTACCGGTCAGTGCGAGTTGTGGAGTACATACACAAACGTTGTCGAAAACCGCCTTCTACGCCAAGGTCATCATCTCACGGTCCGCTGCGAACCTTCACCGAGAGTTGTTCCGACATGAACGACACGCCATCGAACGTAAGTCCTGAGATGAAGGGATGTCGCTTCCGTGAGCCTTAACTGGGGACAGCTGATCAGCGGCGTCAACGCCTACCCCTCTTTTGTGGAAGCCGAAATGGTGCCAGAGTTGACGACGAGGTGGGGGTAAAGTGTGTGCCGACCGAGCTTTTCGTCATGGCCCGAGCAGAAATTGTGCCGAGCGGAACGTCACCGAGGATGGACGGAGCGCAGCCGAGATGCTCAGTGGGGTGATCCCCCAATTCAACCTGCGACATCCGTCGAGAATCTCACCGATAATTCACCCGCTCCCAGGTGGTCATCGGCGTCCCTTCTCGTAGCAAATGTAACCTCGGCCGGACCTTTCGGCTAAATGATCTCGCGGCGCGGACATGAGCATATACCGTATACACCTACATCGACCACTACATCTACGTTTACAAACACCACTCTGCCTCACAACTTTTGCCAACAGTCTCGTACGCCAACCAGCACACGAAACCACCCACAAAAATAGAGAGATAGAGTAAAAAGAAGCCCGTCAGAGCGCTCTTCCGTACAACCCAGCATGCCCTCCAAAGAGTCGCACAACCAGGCCAGAGTTCATCGAGTCCCGCACACACCCATCACCGACCCTCTCGAGTCGACGACAAGCTCCACCCGTTTGGGCAGAGGATACGGGACAAATTGGAAGGATCCTCGCTCGAATCGTACGAAAGAACCATACGCTCATCAACCGAGTATAACTCGATGGCAGGTTTAGAAAACCAATGCCAGAACAGATACTATAGAAATGATCCTATGAAGTATGTTCGATGAGGACGGTTCAGTACGGCGGGGGGGGAGCGGTTTATATAGCAGCTGGCTCTCTGGTGTGGCTGGTTTTTCTTCACGGGGCGGTGCGTCAGGGGTCAGGGCCAGGGTCAGGGACAGGGGTACGATAAGCCGAGGAAAGTTGCGATAACGAGAAACGTCATGTAGCAGCACCACCACCATGCCAAAGAGACCAAACGGACCGAATATCATCATCTGTGGTGTGTCGTCTAACAACTTCGATTTCTCGTCGTCGGATGGAAATGCTGATCTCACGGAACCGCAGGGACCCCGGGAACTGGCAAAACAACCCACGCCGAACTCCTCGCCGCCCAAACATCCCTAACACACCTGAACCTCGGCACCCTCGTAAAAGACCACAAACTCTACGAATCCTACTCCCCAGAATGGGACTCCTACATCGTCGATGAAGACAAACTCCTCGACCACCTCGAACCTCTCGTCCCCACGGGCGGTCTGATACTAGACTGGCACACCTGTGACGTTTTTCCCAAGTCGTGGATTGATTTGGTGGTTGTGTTGAGGACGGACAACACGATGTTGTGGGATCGCTTGGAGGGGCGGGGGTACAGTATCGAGAAAATCCAGGAGAATAATGAGGCGGAGATTATGCAGGTCGTGTTGGATGAGGCGAGGGAGGCCTATGACGGGGAGATTGTGGTTGAGTTGAGGAGTGAGAGCGCGGAGGATATTCAGGGGAATGTGGAGAGGATTGAGCAGTGGATGGAGGCGTGGAAGGGGATGGAGCATGTCAGTGATGATGCGGAGGAGGACTCTGATTAGACAAGACACGTCGGACGGACTGGACTTTGTCACTTTCTATCTAATGCATTGAATGTATACCCCCCGCGGCCGATCACAAATAACTCCCGCTTAGCACCCTCCCCGAGCCAAAAACTCCTTAACCTTCTCCAACGCCCTATACCGATGACTAATCCCATTCTTCTTCTCCTTACTCATCTCAGCGTACGTCTCCCCCCCACCCTCCACCGGCTCAAAAACACTATCCCACCCGAAATCCCCGCTCCCCCTAGCCTCCACCACCCTCCCCTCAGTCCTCCCCTCAAAAAGCAATACTTCACCCCCAGGACTAGAGCAGAAGGCGAATGTGCAGAGTGCGTAGGCGGATTTATCGGGGAAGCCGGCGAGGAGGGTGGGGAGGTGTGTGGTGGTTAGAGAGGTGAGGAAGTGTTTGATGTAGGGACCTGGGAGGCCGTTGAGTGCGTTAAAGCAGAGACACGTATCTTCGACGAGGACGGGGCCATTGACCTGGTGGTGAGGAAAACGTCAGTCTTTTTCGCACCATCGTATCAAGGGAGGGGATGAGGACGTACGGCGAGTGCGGCCCGGCGGGCTTTGTCGGCGGAGATCTCTTGCGTGGTTCCCTGGATTTCGACGACTATGGGTAACACACTAGTACGTTAAGGGCTATTTGAGAGAGTAACGACGAGACGTACGATCGATGGCCTGCGATTTGATTTCCACGCCGGCGGATCCGAGGATTGCTTGCACCTCCGCGAGCTTGTTTTTGTTGCCGGTGACGAAGACTGCACGCGATCCCTCTTTGTCAGCTCTTGTGGTAGGGCTGGCTGGCTGGCTGGTGGTAGGTACTTAGGGAATCGAGGGATGACATTTTTGGTTTTTGCGTTTTGGTTTGTGAGCGTTCGTCGTTAACTTCGACGACCTGCAGCGGGCCGCGTGAAGCGATCTCCCCCCCGCTTCAGCACACCCTATCCTACAACACAAACAACGATGGCCGTTATGTCACCCGAAGTAAATGATTTGGCACCGCCAAAGGATGATCCATACACTACCGAACAATTGGTGCGCGCTGCGTGGTGTGGGAGTGGGTTGAGTGCGGAGGAAGTGGTGTGCTGATATGGTGTGTGATTGTAGGCGGAATGTGATGGGAGTGATGAGTCGAAGCCGATTTGGGTACGTTTTTTCCTTCTCTCCCACCCCCGTTCCCTTCTCTATAAGAGGCCAGCTGGCTTGGTTGTACGGTTCGCGGTTCGCTGACGCTCACTGCTCATAGCTCGCCATCCGCGGCCTAATCTACGACGTCACCCGCAACAAATCCATGTACGGCCCCGGTGCGGGCTACAACATCTTCGCCGGCAAGGACGCATCACGGGGTCTTGCGAAGAGTTCGTTGAAAAATGAGGATGCGAGGGGGGAGGTGGAGGGGTTGACGGAGGCGGAGATGAAGGTGTTGAGTGATTGGGAGGGGTTTTTCCAGAAGGCATGTCATTTGGAGGGGATGGGGTTGAGGTTGAGGGCAAGGTCAGATTGCTAACGTGGTTTGCAGCGGTATAACATTGTTGGGAGGTTGATTGATGGACCTAACGCCCGTCCATGAAGGCTATGAAGGAGTGCAATGATACCAGTGAGGAGGTTGGAAGGCGGGCGTTTGACATTTGGAATTTCCCAAGTTTCTGAAGACGTTTTATCGTATTCTTCCTTTCCTTTTAGATACTCCTTCATAAGTCGTTATTATCCTCTCTCACGTGACCTGCACGGCGATAAACTGTGCGATAACCGCAAAAAGTCGCTGCGTAGGCGCAAACAACAAGAAGCACAGAATATACCCAACCACCACCTACACACAATGTCAGACGATTCGGGATTCATTCCCCTCGAGACCGGCTCGCCAAAGGCCGTCAAGACCACCGGTGCCAAAGCCGGCAAGGATGACGACAAGAACGCATCTACCCTCTTTGTCCGCTCGATCCCATACTCCGTGACTTCCGAGGCTCTGGAAGCTTTCTTCTCGGACATCGGACCGATCAAGTCGACTGTTATCATCACTGATCAGGAATCTGGCAAGTCCCGTGGATTCGGGTTCGTGAGGTTTGCGATGAAGGAGGACGCCACCCGCGCCATGGAGGAACTGAAGTCCAAGAAGCTCGAGGGTCGGGCATTGAAGATGGAGGTCGCTGAGAGACGACAGAGGAAGGACGAGGACGGTGAGAAGAAGGACAAGGTTGTCAAGGTGAGGGAGGATGTGGTCAAAGCCCAAAACCGCGCTGTCCAGAAAAAGAATGACCAAGACAAAGATCTGAGACCGCGACTCATTGTACGGAATTTGCCGTGGAGTGTGAGGACGCCTGCGCAGATTCAGCCTGCGTTTGAGCCGTTTGGGACTGTGAAGGAGGTTTCGATTCCGAGGGGGAGGGGAGGGAAGATGAGTGGGTTTGGGTTTGTGGAGATGGGAAGTAGGGAGGAGGCGGAGAAGGCTGTTGAGGGTGTTAATGGAACGGAGATTGAGGGGAGGACTGTTGCCGTTGATTTCGCTGTGGGAAAGGATGCTTGGGAGAAGATGCAGGATGAGGAGGAGGAGGGTGCTGAGGAGGAGGAAGAAGATGACGAGGAGGAAGAAGATGAGGATGAGGATGACATGGACCCCGTCCAGGTTCCTTCTGATTATGAGGAGGATGAGGATGAGGATATGGAAGACGACGAGGAAGTCGAGAAGAAACAAAGCGACACCCGCAACCGCACCCTCTTCATCCGAAACCTCCCCTTCGACTGCGACGACGACAAACTCCACCAAAAATTCCGCTCTTTCGGACCCCTCCAGTACGCTAAAGTCGTCGTCGACCACTCCACCGGCCGTTCCCGCGGAACTGGATTCGTCTGCTTCAAGGAGGAAGAAGATTCCGAGAACTGTTTGTATGCGGCGAGTAAGATCCGTGCACCTACGAGTGCGAATTCGATTTTGTTGCCGGGGGAGGTTGATGCTGATTCGGAGAAGTTCATGATGGAGGGACGTGTTTTGACTGTCACTGCCGCTGTTTCGAGGGAGGATGCCGACAAACTCAAGGAGGAGGGTGAGGAGAGGAGACGGAGGGAGATGGGTAAGGGTGCGGATCGACGAAACTTGTTTTTGTTGAATGAGGGTGCGATCAACAAGAACTCTAAGCTCTTCAGTGTGTTGCCTGAGTCGGAGAAACAGCTTCGTGCGCAATCCCAGCAACAGAGAAAGAAGTTGTTGGACGGCAACCCTTCGCTTCATCTTTCTTTGACGCGTTTGGCTATCCGTAACATTCCTAAATCCGTCACTGGAAAGGATTTGAAGGTGATTGCGCGTAAGGCGTTTATCCAGTTCGCGACCGACGTCAAGGAAGGAAAGCGCGAGGCACTCTCCAAGGAGGAGATCTACCGTGATGGAAACCCCGCTTACAACAAGAAGAAGGGAGTCGTGAAGCAGGCTAAGGTCGTCATGGAGAAGGATGGGAAGTCTAAGGGATACGGTTTCGTTGAGTTGGTTAGTCATCGATGGGCGTTGATGTGTTTGCGTGGAATGAACGGTATCGAGGTCGGTGAGGACGAGGGTGAGCTCGCTCAGAAGGGCAAAGACACCGATGCCGTCGCTGCTCCCGCGAAGAAGGGCAAGGGCGGAAAGGCTGCTCCCCAAGAAGATGAAGAGGAGGAGTCCAAGTCCCGAGGCCGCAAGCGCCGTCTCATCGTCGAGTTTGCAATCGAGAACGTCAAGGTTGTCAAACGTCGTCGCGAGCGTGAGGAACACCACAAGAAGGTTGCGCAGGCTGACAAGGAGGCCCCGAAACCGATTGAGGAGGAGAAGGAGGAGACAGGTGGCAAGAGGAAGAGGGATGATGAGGATGATGAGGAGAAGAACAAGAAGGCGAAGGCAGCGAGGATTATTTCGCAGAAGAGGGCGAAGAGGAAGAACAACAGGAAGGGAAATTAGGTGGGTAGTTGGGTAGTTGGGTAGACATGGACGGTCAGATATTCATAATGAATTATACCATTGCATCTTTCATATGAGCAAGTCTTATTCGTCACGTCTTAGGCGAATGCTTTTGAAAGTTTGAGCCGTTTCGTGTGGGTAGCACGACGGAGAGTCGATCCGTGGGGATTTAATTACAGACCGTGATGCCTTTACGAATTATCGCCCAGTCTCGCTGATTTTGCACCTACCTATAGCGAGACGTCTTTAGATCCTGTTCCGTTGTCGCACACTGCCGAATTCCGAAAATTTACAGTTGTATGCCAGGCTCATGACCGGTCAGCCCAGGGAATTCAAAGGTTGTTGTGGACTCCTTGGCCAGAATCGAGGCACATGTTCTCTGACCCGGCAGAGATCTCATATCCCCACAGCATTTATCGAGATCTCAGACGTGAAAGCACGGATTAGACATTCTCCGGGTACCGGTTAACAGAAAAGGAAAGTAAGTACTCGGTCGTCATAAAGAAAATAGACATTCTAGTGAGTCACACAGTGTCATCTTATATGTGTTTTCAAATCTGCCCCATGCGACGCATACATAATCGGCTCGTTCTACCTCTGCTTTAGTTGAAGTTTACCGCCGTGAGCTGGACATGACCCGACCGTGGGAGCTTTTGGGAGACCCAGTGTAGCGTTACGAATAAGCGTACGGTGTTGCTGAAAGTATACAAGGATGTAGAATGAGACGTATAGATGCTGTTGTTATATGGCCGTGCTTTGGCGAATTCCGAAATTTTTCATGTTAAGGAGTCAGACTTGTTTGCTTACTAGGCAAAATCGCTCAGTCAAATTTCAACGGCTTGTGTAACCTTGGGGCCTCTTTCACTTAGAAACACGCTATACCTTGACAGAGTTTAGATTAAAGCTTCCTACTTCTATTGATATCTCAAATAAGAAAAGACTGTAAAAGTCAAGAAAACAAAAGAGATGTTCCGATACCGGGAATCGAACCCGGGCCGACCCGGTGAAAGCGGGCAATCCTAACCCCTAGACCATATCGGAGTGCGTTCCGTTTATCGCCATAAATGAGTAATGACCGCACCGAATGACTGCGCCTGGGTTAGGGCTTCTGCGCCATGCTCTGCCACCCTGACGGCCACATCATCGACATCACTACAAGCCGTCCACACAGACAAACAACCGCAAAATCAAAAGCATACCACAATGGGTCTTTCTATCTCAAAATTGTTGCAGGGGTTATTCGGGAAGAAGGAGATGAGGATTTTGATGGTCGGATTGGTAAGTCGCGTTGGCTATTTGTCGTTGGGTCCTGTGTCGTGTTCGAAGGGGGATGAATTGGGAAAGGGGTCAAGAGGCGCTGGACTGGGGTGCGCGATGGTGGGACGAGGGCGGATGTGGTGGATTGGACACAGGATGGCGATTGAATGTGGTTTGTGGGATGTATGCTGACCAATGGTGCTTTTTCTGCACAGGACGCCGCTGGTAAGACCACCATTCTCTACAAGCTCAAGCTCGGTGAGATCGTCACCACTATTCCTACAATCGGTACGTACCACCATTCCCTTTCACCTAATGCAATCGCAAATCGAAGCGTTCTGTCGTCGGCAATTGCGTCGCGTTTGTTCGAGTGCGAAGTGCGATTTCGTGGCATTTGCGCCAACGCCAAGCCAAGAGGGAGGCAACTCTATGATGAAATATTTTCGGATGTTAAAACACAATTGTCTCCGAGAGCGCTTAACCCCATGTGGAGATTTCCGTTGCCTTCCTTCTGACCTTACAGTCCTTCCTTTTGGCTCTCGTCGACATCGCACTCAAACAAACGTCGACGCGTTGCTCGATGATGAACGCATCGTTTCGAAGCACAGGTTTCCATATGAGCAGTGCTAATGCTGGTTACAGGTTTCAACGTCGAGACCGTCGAATATAAGAACATCTCCTTCACCGTCTGGGACGTTGGAGGTCAAGACAAGATCCGTCCTCTCTGGCGACACTACTTTCAAAACACCCAAGGTATCATCTTCGTTGTCGACTCCAACGACCGCGAGCGTGTTACCGAGGCCCGCGAAGAGTTGCAGCGTATGCTCAACGAGGATGAGTTGAGGGATGCTCTTCTGTTGGTGTTTGCGAACAAGCAGGATTTGCCTAATGCTATGTCTGCGGCGGAGATTACGGATAAGCTGGGCTTGCACAGTTTGAGGCAGAGGTTGTGGTATATTCAGGCTACTTGTGCGACGAGCGGTGATGGTTTGTATGAGGGTTTGGAGTGGTTGTCGACGAACTTGGTACGTACCTATTCAAGGCCTGCTATTGTCTTTATAGTTGCTAACGCGTGTGCGTACAGAGGAAGAAGCAGTAAACGCTCAGCGTTACGAATCGAATCGAAAGAATCTCTTACCCCCACCTCCAACCACCTACCTTCTCCAACATACACCCTTTACCTACCCCCAGTCGTTTTTACGGTTACTTTGAGTTTATTTGTTTGTTTTACGTACGTTGAAGAACGGAAGAAGAGAATTGATACGCGTTGTTACCGAACATTTACTGTTTATGTTGAGCGCTCATGCGCTTTGTTTCACTGTGACTGAGCTGTGTACAGAACATTGCAGTTGTATTGGATATGTCTACGAACGGAATATGGTATGTCAACCATTTGGCGCCTCCAGCTGGATCCTTGAAACCCAGGCCTGACGCCCAGTTGTCCGGAGCTCCACCACAGGTCCGATGACTGAACAATAATCCATATGTAAAGTAACGTAAACGGCTATACAAGCACAAACTTCTTTCCAACTCAGCCAATCTGCTCAGCCTCCTCTGTCACGGTGGTTGACGTCCGTGCACGTGCCTTGACTACAAACCCCGCTCCGCACCCCGGATGTTCGTACGCGTGAATACAGGTAATTCCCCCAGCCAGACGGACCGACGGCTCCGCCCCAGGGCTCAATTCAGATGACAAATGACCCTGTCGAAATGCACCTCCCCGCTTTGATACCTTCATCCTGGCGTCGGTTTTATAAGCCATGTCTGTGCTCACTATTCTGCTCTTCTCCATACTCATTTACTACTGTGATTGATCAAAGACGACGATGACTGTTTCCACCTCTACTGAAATCGACCAGATCTTGCAAAGCTTCACGGATAGGAAGGATGGAATTCCAGGGGTTGTGTGTCGTGCTGTCGATAAGGAGGGGAATGTGCTGTATGAGGGGGTGAGTGGGTTGAGGGGGTTGAATGATGAGAGTACGCCGATGACGACGGATTCGGTTTTCTGGATTGCCAGTTTTACCAAGGTTCGCACTATGTTTGAGAACGAGGGTGAAGGGTGGGGATGCTAACAAGTTGATAGTTGATTACTACGATTGCTGTCATGCAGCTCGTTGAGCAGGGCAAGGTCGAGCTCGACACCCCCGCTGAGCAATACTTGGACCAGATCGGCAAGTTCCGCGTCCTCGAGGGCCACGACGAGAACGACAAGCCTATCTTCCGTGAACCGAAGACGAAGATCACGTTGAGGATGATGTTGACGCATACCTCCGGCCACACTTACGGTGAATCCCCCCCTATACGACCCAGTTACACAATTGACATGTATGCTAATCCGGCGTTTCCAGATTTCTTCAACCACAATCACCTCAAACACAACAAACTCAACAATATCTCCGCCCCCTTCTCCACTAAGCGCGATACCATCATGGCACCCCTCGGCTTCGAGCCCGGAACGAGGTGGGAGTATGGACTTGGTATCGATTGGTGTGGGCAGGTTGTTGAGACTATTACGGGGATGTCCCTTGGTGATTACTTCCAGAAGAACATCTTTGAGCCATTGGGGTGTAAAGACACCTCTTTCACCCCAACGAAAGAACAAATGGGACGACATGCGAAGTTACACATGAGGCGTGAAGATGGCACGCTCACTCAGCGAGAATACGAAATCGCGGATGATGTCGAGGTACATCTCGGTGGCGCCGGATGCCATTCCACCGCGGCCGACTACACCGCAATCCTCGCCTGCCTCCTCAACGACGGCCGTTCCCCCACAACCGGGGCACAACTCCTCAAAAAGGCCACAGTGGACGATATGTTCCAAGATCAAACAACCCCGCGCGGTATCTCCCTCGAAGAACCCATCCCGAACCCTCTCCCTCACCTCTCCAACCCCCTCCCCAACCTCATGCCCGGCGTCCGCAAGGGCTGGGGTTTGTCATTCCTCATCTCGCACGATGCACTACCCACGGGACGAAGCGCAGGCAGTGTCTGGTGGGCTGGAATCGCGAATTGTTATTGGTGGGCGGATAGGGAGAAGGGTGTTGCGGGGGTTACGTTGACGCAGATTTTTCCGTTTGCGGATGTGGAGGTGTTTGAGTTGTGGGGGAAGTGGGAGGGGAAGGTTTATGAGGGGTTGAAGGCTTGATTGAGCTTGACCGCGTCGGGGAAAGAGGTCAGGATTGAGTGTACGATATTCCAATGTAAGATTATGTGTGATTGTAGTTAGGCCAATTTTACCCATCTTCATTGCTTCTATGGATCCATTGTATACCGATCGCTCCACGTAGCCATGACGCGCCTAGCACCGTGAGATATATGGACTTGCGCAACATCTGCTTACGAGACCGCAGATGTTCTATCAATCGTGATTGCTTATACCATGCATGTGTACTCACCAGTGGCGTTTACAACGTTGAACGCAATAGCTGGGCATTGTACAGTACCCCGACTCGAGCGTCCTCGCGCTCCTCAGGCCACCGATTTCGTCTCGACCATATACACAGCACTCGAGCGCAACCAACGAAAATCCTTTCACCGGGCATTGGCTCCGTTAGCTTAGAATGATTTTCCAAGAGGGCGACGAGGGGTGTTTGGTGTTTCGAGGACTTCGGATACGGCGGTTATCCTCATTTGGTTGTCCGGATATGGTGTGGTGGTATATGGCGACGTTCTTGGGTACATCGACAAGTGCATAGACCATTTGGCTGGTGGCCTTGGATTCCGTTCGGGTCCTGATCGTGCCACACCCCCGTTTCTTCGTACCACACCCCCGCGCCCGGATACCGCGCTGCAGCCGGCCAAATTGGAGAGATAACAATTGGTGTGCGTCCCGCAAGTTTTGCCGTTTTGATGTCTCGCTTGGCATTGTATACCTCGCGGTGTAGGAAGTCGGGGTTGCCGTCTGGGTCATCTCGCAAAGTCATAACAATAGTTCTGGGTGGCGCACCAGCATTGGTCATCCTTTCCACCTGTTGGATTTGCCCAGTGGTGAGCTTTCTGTGCTGAGGGTGTGCGGAAGGGCGGTCTGACGGATCATGATTGTGTTCGTCAACCATTGTTGATAACTCCCAATCTCCTGTCGGTCCAGAAAGCTTGCCCACAAGTCTGAAGGGACAGCCGCTGGCCTTGGAGCTTGTCTTTCGCTGGCGAGAACTGCTGTCAAGATTGAGACGGTTTCTGTATTGGCCGGCACGATTGCATTGTAGCCAGACTTTCTTCGGTTTAGAGCGTTGGACTGAGATGGCATAGCCTCTAGGCTTAGCCCAGGCCTGAGCATAGAGCTCTAGCTCTTTCCTTGTAGGAAATGAAGCATCAGGTGGAGGATCCATTGTTGCGTAACCCACAGCTGCTTTTCTGCTGACTGATCTGCTCAGTTTGGTCCGGGGTGTGGGCGCGGGCGCGGGGGTGTGGTACGATCAGGACTCTTCCGTTCCAGGGTTCCGTGAGAGTGTGCCTCGATCCTCCTCGCTTGTGTCGTCCACCCGTCTGCCTGTTTGTCTGCCCAGCTCGCATGTTCGGCGTGATCGTCCGACTTTGCAGAGGCCAGCTTACGGGTACAAGATGATCCCCCATGGTTTTAGGAGTTTCTCCCTTTCACCGCTTCCTTTCAGTTAACGGCCGTCGGACTGAAGGGCGGCGGTACAAGGCGGAAACTTTATCTTCTTACATTTGATAGCTATAGCTTTCTAGATATTCTAGATCCCACGTATGCATATGCATATGCTTCCCGAACTGTCAATCAAGCGTCATTCTCAAACGGAAAGGGAGAATTGCAAGACGATAGCAACAGTCCCTTCAAATCTCCATTTACCCACAGTATGGTGACTGGGTTTCGACTACCCGTGGCCCAAAAAAGTCGGCCGCGAGGGCCGTCGAGGAAGCTGGTAAAGTTAGAAGTTGGAAATTCGCTGAAACGATTTGAAAAACGTCCTGTTTAAAGCAAAATAAAGACATCTTTAAGAGGACAACTCCCTAACTACTGTATCCGCGGGGTTCCTTCCTTGAGTGCCCCACTGGCTCCATCCAACCACCCCCTCCTCACCTTCGCAAGTAAACCTCAATGCCTTGTATGAACCCCCCCCATTCCTCCAACGTCCACTCCCATAGTTCATCAAGGTCTTTTGCAACCGCAGCTCGCTTTTCCAGGCGTTTGGAGATCAGGCGCCACAAGTCCTCAACGGGATTCATATCAGGCGAGTATGCCGGCCAGGGCAGGACTCTGTATCCCTCCCTTTCATAGGATTCTTTGCAGTCGGGCGCGTGAAACTTGGCGTCGTTGTCATGTTGGATTGTGAGATTGATGTCGGCTTCTCTGAGCTCCTGAAGCTTGGGAAGTAGAAAGTCTTCAACGAAGTCACGCATCACGAACTTGTCGACCGTTGGGACCTGCGAACGAGCGAGTTTTGTGGCTCCCCACCAGCACATTCCACCAAACACGAAGATACTCCCACCACCAGAATGCATCCGAGGAATGAATTCATTCTCCCTAGGAGGATCTCAGGCCACACATATACCTTTGCAACATGTCCTGGCCCAGAACGCTGGAATTTCGATTCGTCGGTGTAGATGATCCGCATCCAGTCCTCCTTCCTCCAGTGAAAGTGCTCCTTTGCCCATTGGTAACGCCTTTCCCGAGTTGCAGTCGACATAAACGGTTTTGTAACACACTTTGCTCCGCGTTTGAGCAGTAACAAGCGTGCCGTCTCCGCTGAAACATCCCTTTGGTGACCATGATTGAAGGCAGCAGTAGCTTCCACAGCGTTGTTGTACTTGCCTGAGCGAACACTGCGGGTGAGCTCGTCCTTATCGCGTTTGGAAAGGATCTGAGGGCGTCCAGAACGAGGGCTGTCGCGGTAGGAGGCCGTCTTCCACCAACGGTTAGTGATATCCTCCAATGTCCTTCTCTTGACAAGACACTGCTCCTCAATCTTCTCCTTTGGGACTTTGGCTTTTGTGAGGGCCACAATCTGAGCACGACGGTATGGTCTCTCTTCATGCGAAAGCTCGCTGTATGGGATGTCTTCTATGTTGAGATCTGGCATGTTGGGTGTGGGGGTTTGAGAACACGGTGCGCTGCAGCAGCAGCAGTGCCGCAGATAACCTTATTCCCAGATATGACATCACCAAGTAGTCAGATCAAGTCAGATCAGGCTGAGAGTAAAGAGAGTAGTTTAAAACATCGTCTTTTGGGCCAAGGGTACCGAACGCGAGTCAAGCAGCCACACCTCAATTAACCCGCATACCCGCTCCCACCTCCTCTTCTCCTATCAAGTCACCCCCCCGTGCCTTCATCCTTATAAGTCAATTGCAATTATATCCAGCTGGGCAATCAGCATGATCCACCCATCTCTCGGCCTCCCCACCAACGCCTCCCTCCTTGAATACCTAATCTGGATCACCTCCATCTTCCCAATCTCCTACACCCTCCTCTCCATAATCGAACACCTCCAAATCCACGGAAACCGGACACACTTTTCTTCTACAAGGGAAGTAGGGCTAGGGAAGACGACGAGGGTTCCGAAGGCGAAGAGGATATTGAGGAGGGTTGGGGGTGGGTCGAGTGCGTTGTACGTCATCCCTCCTCCAATCTGCTCTCCCACTCCCAAGTCGTGTGCTGATGGGGGTAATGTTACCATAGACCCTTTACGTGGTTACCGCCACTGTTTGCGATACTATCTTACCCAGCAACCTCAACCACAACCGGGCACTTCGGCCCCCCAGATTGGACAGATACCTTCGCAATCGTTCACACACCCCGGAACTCCGCCCTCGAATGCTATCTCTTCCGCTTCCTCGGGATCCTGATGGCTTTCGCTGCTTTCCTCTGGTGGCGGTGGACACAATCGACATTCACCCCCCCTCCAGACAGCTCTCCACCCGTAGCGGAACGCCGCCGTTTATCGAGACTTGGACCGTATGGGATTACGCGACACCCGTTGTATTCGGCGTTGACGCTCATGATTTGGTCATATCCGTTTTTGTATAATAATTGGTTGTTTGGGGTTACCGGGTGGATGATGGTCAGGATTTGGGTACAGAAGATACGGAAGGAGGAGGAGGTGCGGAAGAGGGTGGGTGGAGATGGGGATGGAGAGGCGTGGAGGAGGTATGTTAGGAGGGTTATGTGGAAGTTGGTGCCGGGGGTGTGGTAGGCTAAACAATCGTGATTTGGGATACCCTTTATATCGATATGTTGGACGCGGAACGGCTTTGTGGGTTCGCTAAGCTCGAGGATTGAGCGTGTGATATGTTCCACGGGGTGCACACCACGCATTGCGAAGAACAGCTTGCAGAATGGCTATTATATTATAAATTGCTACACAACGCAATCGCTTTGAGCATCACCAAGATGATGGCGATACACGACGCTTACAGGGCTTCACCAAATAAGATTTGGAGACAAGAGTGAGTTTGACAATGGGGACGACAGTGCTGTTACGGTTAGCAGTCACGTGCACGAGATCTACAACAAACACACACACACACATCACACGCTTGAACGGTGACATCCCATCCGCCTCCACGGCATCCGGGAATCCAATTTATAGGGGTGTAGGTACTAACGTCCATTCATCACGCTATAATAAACGATCAGAACAAACTCCCTGTGTCCTGCACCAACAGAAAAACCCCTAAGCTCCATATTTTCTTTTTTTGGTTCCATCATGAAAAGTCAAGATTCAATGCAAAATCGTAACTCGCGCACCCTCGATAGAAGGAAGACATCGCTAGCCACTCATAGAGAACAGCTTAGTAGAGACGGAAAGGCTTACCCATGGACGACTTGATGACCAGGGAGCCAACGTTCTGCCAAGCCTTCTTCAACAAGGAGACGAGGAAGTTGATGGACAACATGATGTTGGCAACCAACTCATCCTCGGTCATACCGACGTTACCGACGGCAACACCGAGACAGAGAACCTTCTTCAACTGGAACTTGACGGTAGACTTGACCTCGGTGACACGGTCACCAAGGTTGTCAGCGTGAGAGACAGGAGTAGGGAACTTTCCGGCCTTGGAAAGACCAGGACCCAAAAGACGGGGAATCTGCTTAATCAAGACCTCGGAAGCGATGAAAGCATCGTACTTCTTAGCGAGCTTCTTGACGAGCTTCTTGTTCTTGTTGAGCTTCTTCAAGTCATCAACGGACATGGCGTCAATACCACCGTTCTTGGCACGGTCGATATCGTGGGCGTCACCGAGGATACAGAGGGCCATGTTGGGGCGGGGAACGTTGGGGAGCCTGACGGTTCCGGAGAAACGCTTGTCACGCTGGGGGTCGTAGTTCTTGAGGCCGATCTGGAGCTCGATGGTCTCGGTGAAGTTACGCTTCTTCTCCTCGGAAGCGGCGAGGAGGTTCTGGATGTTCTCACGAACGGAAGAGACGGAGACCTTGCTGTTGTATCATGTCAGTCCCTGTTCTTCGTCTTCATTCGAGTTGTGCGGGATCATAAGGGCGCAATCGACGACTGGCTCCCAAGCACGGCGAAAGACCACGAAATGACCTCCAACCGGCGGGAAAAAGGCAGCAATTCGATTCCTGGATATGATCCCGACACGAACCGAGCCGACTTACCTCATCTTGACTTGTCGAAACTGATGGATGGATCGACTGTGCTGGTGCTGGACGAGGAAACGGCAGTAGACACCGGCACTCGCACTTTTGGTCGAGCGCGCGCACTAGCTAGCACGTGACTGGCTGGAGGACCAAAGTTGGGACTTGGAAAGACTTGCAATTCGAGAGCAGGACTTGAATTGATAGGACTTCGTGGTACATCGTCGGATTAAATATATGGCTCTTCCTACATAGCCAATTGATGGTATCTCAACAATAAAACTCCCAATCCCAACCCTAAACATTTTCGGGCTTATACCGGCCCCGTTCCTCCATAACTTACACTTCCTCAAAATCTCACTCACTTCCTATTCATGACCAGCATCCGGCGCAACAGCCGTCTCCATCGCCGGCACCATATGCCCCAAATTCACAAACCTCCACCCTCCATTCCTTACCACCCTCCCATTCCCCACAACCGCACTCCCTCCCCTCCCTCTTCCACTACCCTTCTTCTTCTCGTTCTCTGGCCCAACCCATTCCGTCCGACAATAAACACAAGTAACACTCTTGGAGGAGCGCTTTAGTGATTTCGCCCACTCCCCGAAACATTCTGCGTGGATGTTGTTTCCGCATGCGGCTTTGCACCATACGGTAGAAGATGGGGACGGTGTGGATGAGGAGAGGTCTTCGTAGCAGATCGGACAGTCGCCTGTGAGAGGTTTGCGGTGGGCCCCATTATGCACCTCAACTCCCTCTTCCTCTGCCCGACCCTCCTCACTCTTAACCTCAGACTTGACCACTCCACCCTCCGGTGTCGTCTCCCGCCCAAGATAGAACTCCCTAACCTCTCTCGAAACCCTAATCCCCGCCTCATCCCCCTCCCTCGCTCTCCCCCTCAGCCCCTCAACCATCCCCTCCACCTCCTCCCTCCCAAACCCACTCTGCCAACACAGCGCCCCACGAACCTTACACACCTTCACCAACACAAACAACACATGTTTACACATCACGCCCCTCCCATCCCTCCTTCGCCCGGAGAAGGCGTAGTCGGGACATGTGCAGTGGGGGCGTTGTTGGAGGGTTGTGAGGTAGACGTTGCCTGTTGAGCCTAGGACGTGGAAGATTGCGTAGTTGGAGGAGGAGGGGAGTTCGGTGTGGACTAGGAATAGGCGTTGGGAGATGACGCGGGCGATTCGAGATTCGACTGCTGGAGGGCAGTGTCGTAGGAAAGGGGTCGGTCGGTCTCGGACGTGGGGTGGGAGGAAGGTTGGGAGGAGGGTGGGGGGGTAGGAGAGGTAGGCGCTGAGGTCTGGAGCGGGTGGTGCGGGTTTCTTGGTTCGGGGCTTTTTGGTGGGGGGAGGCGGTAAGGAGAGGAGTTGGTGAAGTTCGTCTTTTGGCTTGCGGCTGCGGGTACGCCGGGTTGATGCGGTCTCCTCGGTCTTCACCTCAGGCAGCGCCGGTGTGGTTTCCATGCTCTCCTCCTCCTTGATCTCGCTCTTCACTTTCCTCGGCCGTCCGCGTGCCTTCTTTGCAACAGGTGCAGAGACTAAATCCGTATCCTCCGCCTCCTCTTTCTTCACCTGAACCCTGCGTGTTCGTTTCACCGGTGCCGCGCGAGCTTCCAAGTCGCTTGACTGTTCTTCCTCGTATTTGACAGGTGTTTTGCGTTTGCGAGTAGAAGGGGCCCTAGCTGCCATGGCGGTACCGGTGGCGGAAGAAGCTTGTATTGCAGTCATCTTCTGGCAAGGCAACTTGAATACAGCGGCTCTGAGAGGAGGGGTTGCTCTTTGATCGATGGATAGGACACCGGTGTTTGGACGGGCGTATGGGATGCAAGCTACTGCTGTAACGTTGCTTTCCCATTGCGGGAGAACCGGCGACTTGACAAGCCGTTGCTTCACATAAAAGATCAAACTTTATCATAGACATTTTGGAACATATCACCCTAATCTTTTTGAACCTCACCAAACTTGTGAATGTCACTTATCGGTGCGTCTCACCCTGCCTAATCCTCCAACTTTTTCTAAGTTCGAGCACTGAAGGCAAAACCTCGAAGGCCTGCAGCTCACCCTTGAACGACATCAAAATGCCGAAAAAGGGGTCAAAGAAGTCCTCTTCTGCTCCCGTAGCAGCGGCTCCCTCCTACCACTCCGACTCCGACGACGAAATCCGCGGCGGCCGTGCCTCGATCAAGGCAGTGAATACCTGGGACGACATCGAGCACGATGACGAAGACCAATTCCACGAGGAGAGGGATAAGATTTTCTTAGGGAATGATCCGAGGAGGAGAGGCAGGGGTGTTGGGTATGAAGGGAATGAGCATTTGGAGGCGAGTGATGAGGAGGTTATGGGTGGCGCTTTTGAGGACTCAGAAGATGAGGAGGAGGAGGAGGACGATATGGGAGATGATTTAGATGATGAGGAAGAGGAGGTTGATGAAGAGGAGCAATTTGACCGCCAAGGCTGGGGTGGCAAGAAGAAGGCATACTACGGCGCTGACGAAGTTACCGATGAGGAAGACGCCGCAAAGGAAGAGGAAGCCGAAGCTATTCGTCTCCAGAAAAAGCAGCTCGCTCACTTGGCTGCTGATGATTTCCTCGACGACCTAGAGGAATGGAAAGCGGATGCCGAGGAAGAAGGAGGTGAACAGGGTATGGTGCTCGAGCAACTTCCCACCGCCATCAACAAGGACTTGCCAAAAGCAGAGCTTAAAGCACTCTTGTCAAAGTTGTCGCCTGAACTCGGTCCCCTCGCTGCAGAATTCACTCGGCTGCAGCCCCAACTCGCACCGCTTGCGCTTCTCGCCCAGCGTCCCCGTCATCCACAACACGACATCATCACCCTCCAGTACGCCGCTCTCTCTTCCTACCTCGGCGTGATGGCAATCTACTTTGCGCTCAAGTCCGCGCCCGAGGAAGAGGGTTATGGACATCGTGTGTTGAGGGATCACCCCGTTATGGTTTCCCTTGTGAGATGTAGACAAGCATGGGAGAAAGTGAAGGAATTTGCGGTCGATTACGACGCCGTCGACCTTCCTTCCGATGCGGAAGATGAGCAATCTGAGGTCGAGGAGCTCGCGCCGATGAGGAAGACGAAGCAGCAGAAGAAGGGGGCGAAGAGGGCGAGGGAGTACTCGGAGGATGAGGAGGACATGGACGATATGGATTTCGATTTGGACGATATCCGTCTCTCCCCGGAACCTGCCGCACGCGCCGGCAAGAAGTCTGTCAACACCGCCGCCACCACGGAAGACGACGAAGACCTCGAAGCCGCCTTCCGCGCCCTCAAGAAATCCTCTCGCGTCAAAAGGCGCAAAACAGCAACAGGCGACGACTTTGCCGACTCCAACGTCCTCGCCGCCGTCGACGCCGAAGACAAAGCTTCCCGCCGCAAAACCCTCCGCTTCTACGCCGCCCAAATTGACCAAAAATCCGCCAAGAGGTCCACTGCGAACAAATATGGTGGAGATGAGGATGTGCCGTATAAAGAGCGTAACAGGGAACGGCAGGAACGTCTTGAGAGGGAGGCGAGGGCTAGGGGGATGGGTAAGGCTGGAGCGGATTTGGATGGGGAGGAGGAGTATGACGACAACGACTTCGCTGAGGCCAAGGCTCTCAGAGCCGCAGCCATGGACGCCGGCGAGGACGGCGATGCAGAAGCCTACTACCAATCCATCGCCACCACCTCCAAATCCCTCAAATCCGCCAAAAAAGACTCTTACGACGCCGCCGTCCTTGCCTCAAAGGGCACTCACTTCGAAGCAGAAGACCACGAAGGCAAACGCGGCATCAACCGCCAAATCGAGAAGAACCGTGGTCTTACCGCGCGCAAGCCCAAGGAAAACAGGAATGCGCGTGTTAAGAAGAGGATCAAGTATGAGAAGGCGAAGAAGAAGGTTAAGTCTCAGAGGGCGGTGTATACTGGGCAGAAGGGGGCTTATGGGGGTGAGAGTACGGGTATTAAGGCAGGGTTGGTTAAGAGTAGTAAGTTTAAGTAGGTGTGGGGTGGTGCTTGGGAAGGCGGAGGGGGAGGATAGAGGAGCATTTCTGAGGAATACATTGCATTGCACATTGACAAAGTTATTTACATCGGCCGTGTAGTAGGGGGTTCGAGTGGATGTTTATCGGCAGTCCATGGCCTCCAAGAACGCCAAGAACGCACAATAACTCAAGAACACCAACTCTAAATTTCCCAAATAAAGAAACTAACCTAAGATCGTCGTCGCCAGGTCACCCGTCGTAAACCCCAGCGTCCAACACACACGTCCACCCAAATACACCATGCCATAGCACGCACTCCTAATTGGGTATTCCCACCCAGCAAGGAGAAGTGCTATGATAAACATGGGGAAGTCGTCGTGGAAGTTGTCTGTGTTGGCGCTGACGAGGCGGTCGTACATGTGAGCGGGGTCGGTGTAGTAGAGTCTGGAAGCCCAAGGGACGGGAGCGAAGATGGAGGTGGGAGGGGAAGGGTCAGGGAAGAGGGCGTAATTGGAGGGTAGGGAATGAGGCGGCTCTGGCGACGCGGAGGACGATGGCTGAGAGCCAATCACTAACGCCCGTAGAGGCGGCTGTGACGAGCCATACGAACTATGTGTGAAGATGGGTAATAGCGACTTTGGGGACCAACGAGGGTGGATCATGGTGAAATGATCACTCATTAGTAAGACGAAGTGGAGCAAAGCAGGGTTGAGAACGAATACACGGTTTCGTTATGGACACCTAGCATAGATGCAGGCTCTCGGATCCATGGACTTCCGAAGCGCCCGGGTGGTCAAGTCGTGCGAATTCTTCGAAAATTAAGCAAATACCAACAACAGCTATCTCTCGCTAAAGTCTGGTCTAAATGTTCAACATGCACACGGTATGCCTTTAGATACCCTGAGTGATGGCCTTGTATCCAGTCAATCCGCTCAAAACCAAAAGTCCAAGCTCACCAATGTGGAACATGAAACCCCTAGCCCTCTTATCCGGGTCACCAGTAGTGTACCCCAAAGTGTAAATAACCCTTCCAGCGAGATACACCGCACCACAAGCGGCACTCGCGACGGGGTAGTTCAAACCACCGAAAATCAAGGTAACCAAGAACGCGGAGTAGTTCTCGGTGAAGTTGGCGTGCGCACGGACGGCGCAGTTGAACTTGTTCTTCTTGGGGTCGGAGGCGGCTTCCTGGTCGGAGGCGTAGGCGATGGGGTAGGGAACGCCGGCGGCTTTGCGGGTTTGGCCGACGTTGATGCCGTGCCAGAGGTTGACGACCGTGGAGAGGGTCGCCACGAGGATGACGTACTATTTGGGCATGATGAGCGAGAGAAGGGGAAAGAAGTAAAGAAGAAAAGGACGTACTCCGTATTCAGAAGGAATGAGAATCATAGTCGATGGTTTGTCTTGGATATGAAGCTGGGCTCAAGGATAATTATGAGGTTATGTTACGTGTGCATTCCTCGGCTCCATGACCTTACCGAGACGCCGAGATGTGAAACTGAAACTTCGTGGGAATTGATTGAACACTCTCATTTGCAAATTATTTCAAGAGCTTTTATGTTTCCTGGATTGTGTGTCATTGAGGGCATGATCTACGTTACACTCCCGCTGCAACTTTATTTCTTGCGACCTCGAAGGCCTGCATCTCCACATTAACACCCCCACAATTGCAATCACGATGTCGGATACAGCCTCAGATAACGGCGATGCCGCCTTTGATATGTTCAGAGTACGTTTTTTTCACTCTCCCTTGTGCGAATCAATCTAACTTCTGTACCAGGAACCCTCACCTCCACCACCCCCTCCTCCCACATTCACTAAATACACCCACCCCTCCCTTCCCGGCGAATCCATAAACCTCCGGCTAGTAGGTTCTCATCCGCTTTGGGGACACCACCTCTGGCACGCATCCCAGATCTTCGCACAATACATCCTTACCCAAATCCCTGACATCGCAGGCAAGTCGGTGCTTGAGTTGGGTGCAGGAGCAGGATTACCAAGTCTGGCCGCCGCACGGGCTGGGGCTGGAAGAGTCGTTGTCACGGACTACCCGGATCGGGACTTGATGGAGAATTTAGACTGTAACGTCGATGCGAACATCACTGGGGAGGAGGCCAGAGGGAAGATCGAGGTACGGGGTTTTGTCTGGGGAACAGACGTGACGGAGCTCTCCCCACCCTTCGACTACCTCATCCTCTCCGACCTCCTCTTCAACCACTCCCAACACGAAGCAATGTACCGCACCTGTCTCCATACCCTTGCCTCCCACTCCCACAACCCCTCCGCCGCCATCCTCGTTTTCTATTCCTCCCATCGTCCGAAATTCGCGGAGAAGGATTTGAGTTTCTTCGATTTGTTTAGGACGAGGGGATGGAGTGTGGAGGAGGTTGTGCAAGATCGGACGTTGGGGGTTATGTTTGAGGAGGATGAAGGGGATGAGGGGGTAAGAGGGTTGGTTAGGGGGTTCGTTGTTAGGAGACTACCTGGGGTACAGCAGTTGGAGAGGCCAAAGGATGATTAGATGAGTCTGACAATGGGTATGGTAGCGAGCTTTTACAAATTTGATAGGGGACAACGAGTGATGAAGGAGCAGGGCGCGACGGCTAGCCGTATACGCCGGACAGATAGTAGACCTCCATCATGAGGAGCAACATCTCTAGATACCATAAAGAGGCATTTTCATTTGACATCTCTCCCGCAAATGGCGTAACCTTAGTGGCCTGCTTAAAACTGAAGCCCTAATGTTCGACATCCGGAGAACTTTCCGAGGAGAAATTACAAAAAAAAACAGAACATGCATCGGCCGGGAGTCGAACCCGGGTCGCGCGCATGGCAAGCGCACATCATACCGTTGGACCACCGATGCTGATAAGTGTTTTACGTTGCGGACTTCCATTTCAATAAAAGTATTAACCATGTTTGGACGATGCGTTCCCACGGTGTCTTCGGCTGTTGCATATCCATTCCTCACGACAGTCCGTGACGTGCCATTTATATCACGTAGCAAGGGCTTCACAAAGAAAAGTCTCGTCAGATCCGGGCCTTTGTAGTCGATAGCCGGGGATCCACCCTAATTGACTACCCCCATTGGTGAGTTGGTAAGTTAGTAAACTGAGGGATGAGCCTCAGCCGACTAAATATAGCCTAGGTGCCTGGCCTAAACCTGAAACGAAATAGTACTCCCACACCGGCAATGAGTTACAGCGGAGGAAAAGAAAACGGAACGGATGAGCTTTTAAGAGTCGATATCTTTGCGTGTGGCCAAGGAGTAGGTTACTCACGGTGATTACTCATTGCTTAAGGGCCGCAATAAGTTCACCATCTGAGAACGGTTGAAGAGAAACCTTGCTCACCTGCCAGTTCACTGGTTCCACGACTACAACTGGTTCAAACCCTCCGATAGCTAGCCGCACTTGAAGTGGGTGACAGACCGGGATGAGCGATGAGGATGAGCATCGCCATGCACGGACCCGCGGGCCTTCGCCCTTCGCGGTTGCTTGACCATCCGAGATCCCGCGACCCACCTTTTCCCGCGTCTTGGCAGCTCGTCAAAAGAAGTCTTAAAGCCCGTTCCTCCGTTTTCAAACACTCTAAATCCATGTTACAAAGGCACGGCCCACCGGCCAAACCCTTCTCTCGACAGCGCAGATGCACGGCTCGAGATGTTCTGATCTTCATCACCCCGAGGGTCTCGCATCGACCAACATGTGTCACGCCATGAATGTTCATCGCTCGTCTACATGTTATCATCAGCCGACTCATCTCATCCCCAGTGCCTGGTTCTCTCCTCTTCCCTCACTGATCCCTCCACGTAACATGTAGGCAACACAGCCGGACTTCCACGGCCTTCCGGATGTAGCATTCTAAAAATAACAAGCTCCTCTTTTGGCTACGCCTTTCGTCATGCATTCTCGATTCTCTTGTCAGCGGTGCACGAGGCGTCTCTGGCGTTGTCGAGGTCGGTGCGCCTTGCAGCTGCCTATTGCGGCAAATTGGAAACAAATGCTACGCTGGAGAACTTCGAGAAATACAAGGATGAGCTGGAGTCGGCCTGGGTAGACGAATGAACCATACTGAAACGAACGTGTAGCAGGAACCTAGGTAAGTTTAGCTGCTGGCCCGAGGCAGTGGGCATTATATAGGGTGGGTGCTGACCATGTGGGGAGATCAGACATCGGCCCGGATTCATCACGCACCAGGCCCCGAGATCAGAAGATACAAATAGAGAGCATAAACCTCGGACCTCACTTCA
The DNA here is from genome assembly GCF_001661265.1 of Saitoella complicata NRRL Y-17804. Lineage (NCBI taxonomy): Eukaryota > Fungi > Ascomycota > Saitoellomycetes > Saitoellales > Saitoellaceae > Saitoella > Saitoella complicata. The sequence goes on along the minus strand of NW_017567023.1, from coordinate 51,857 downwards.
ACTACAACTCGAACTTCAACAAAGTTAACGCCTACGACGAAGACTCAAGCTAAGATCAACGAATAGCATACACTCCGTCTGCGTTCAAGGAACGTTCGCGACTTCGATCCACCTCGATCACAGCAGCATACATCCCACACACACTTCCACCATGTCCCTCAACTCCCCAACCTTCGACATAAACACCTGGACCTGGTCCCCGTCCTCCTACCCCTCCCGCCGTCCTCCCTCCAATCTCAACCGCACCTCTTCAAATCGTAAACCGGGAACACCGGCACCGATCAACATCCCGCTCTTCCGTGTCGAGAACGATGATTTCCTCGGTCTTAAGCCCTTGCCTCGTGCTCCCGTCAAGGGAGGAGAAGCAAAGGAGGAGATAAGGATGCTAGCGGAGGATTTCCAGGCGAATATGCTGGCGTTTGAGGGGTGTACTGGCTCCGACGACAACTCTTTCCCCGTTACGCCCGGGTTGACGGATTCGCCTACCGACGATCTCGAGTTCGAACACGAAGAGTGGGAGTCGCACACCGGCCTGAGCCTCGAGAACGGGATCGAGGAGGTGGAGGAGAGCGATGAGAGAGATGATTCTCTTGACGTCAACTTCGTCCACTACGGTCACCAATGCCCAAGTCTTGACGGTGACTACTTCGAGCGTTTCGGGACCCTCCCGCCGGCTCTTTCTTCCACTGACGATCTCCACGTCCCCTCCACCTCCACCCCCTCCAGCCTCTCCAAGGCACAGGTTGATGTGGAGTCTATGTGTGCGAACGCCAGCGTCTCCGCTGATGATCAGCGCAAGCAGAAGAGGAGGTCGGTGCATGAGGATCTCGAGTGGGCGCCGCAGAGGGGTAACGAACTCGCTTTCCTCCGACAGAGTCGCCGACTCTCGAATTGCTACCCCGCGTTCGATGCGGCTGGGGCAGTTTCTGCGCCCGCAACCCATCTTACCTTGCCTCGTAAGTCTGTCTTTGTGCAGAGCGAGGTTAATGTTGGAGCGGTGCAGGGCGAGGGGATGGAGATGCCGCGTGATATGGCGAATGTGGTGAAGAACTTGCATTCGAGTTTGAGGAAGGGGTTTGTTGACGAGTATCAGAGGTCACCTAGGGAGGCTGCTGAGGACTTTAATGGGCGTGGAAAAAGGCGCTCTTTGCAGTGAGCATGCGCACAGACTCGCTGTGTTTAGAGCATGAGCTGAAAAAGGTGTAAATACGAGACAGGTTGGAATGGTAGGACAAGGGAAAGGGACATTTGGGGCGTTTCATATGTTATTGGCATTGCGATTTTGTGATTGGTGTTTGCTACAGTTAGTTTCTTTTTCATTTCTTTTTTCTTTTGGTCAAGGGTTTGTCGGTTATGTTTGCGGGGTCCGTTTTGTTAGTTCCAGGTTACTTGTTGTATATATACGGGAATGTAATGCAGTTTTTTTTTGACTTTCGGTGGTGCTCGTCGTCACATATCTATTCACACGGCCTCCATGGTGGGTCATTCATGCCATCACATTCGGACACGAGTGATAGCGCGAGCACTCCAAACCGAAGTACACTGTACTCAAGTTTGCTAGCCTTCACAAACTTTACAGTGTAACAAGCTCAGAAAGTCATTTGTCATATTCGTCAAAGCCTTAACGTGTCCCAGGTATAATGGTACCGAATAAATCTAAGTGAAAAACGCCCTATACGCTCAATCTTTTGAATCTGCCACCCAAGAAAACGTCCCGAAAATCCTGCTCAATCAATCGTGGCCCGTCACGGCCGTGGTATATGGTGACTGTCATTCAAGTCCTTCTCCCGCAAAAACTGTTCAAGTTCTTCCTCTTCATGTGGCGTTTCCTTCTCGCGCCTGTTCTTCGCACGATTCTGGATTTGGACCCAGCGTGTCCTACACTGTCTCTGCGTGCGATTCGGAACGAGAGCTTGGACTTTGATCCAGGTTGGACCGTATCTCTCGATCCCATTCAGGAGGGCAGCGTCCTCCTCCGAACTCCACTTTCCTTTGCGAACAGTGGGATCGAGAGCTTCCGACCAACGTGCTTGACATTGGATTCCGGTGCGTTTGCGGGGAAGGAGGAGAGCGATGTCACTCCATGGAATTGCTTTCATGGGATCATTCGCCTCCTTCTCCTCATCATCCTCCTCGTCATCCGCATCCTTGCCTTTAGTCGAGGCTTTACGCGGAGAACTTGAACCGGCTCCAAACGACGCGGACTGACTGTGGTTCATACGATACCTCTTCCACTCATCCACCGCCTTCACCAGAATCTCGTCTTCGTCCTTCTCCCACCGTCCCTTGTGAATCGTGGTGTTCAGCGCCCCGCTCCAGCGCGTGCTGCACTGCATGGGTGTACGACCAGGTACCATAGCCGCGACTGCACTCCACTTGCTCGTCCCATGAATCGCAATGGAGGCGCGGAGGAGGTTGTCCTCAGCCGGTGTCCATTTCGTATAATTCGGGCGTCTGGAGGAACCGGAAAGGTTAGGCGAGGATGCAACACTGTTCTTCGCGCTGCTTTCGGCGGATTCGGTGGTGGGGGTCGGTGGACCATTGATTCTCGTGCCGGTAGCACTCCTGGGACTGGCACCGATGACCTCCGACATGTTCTTTTGCATACTCCCCGGACTCCACGGTGTCGGGAAGCTCTGATCCGCTCCACCTTCTCCGGCTTGCGGCTCAGGCACCATCAACCCCATCCTCGGCGGCCTCCGCGGCGGATATGGCGTCAAAATCGTCGGCTGATAGGGCGCGAGCGGACTCGCCGGCAACGACTCACTCACCCCCCTACTCTGACCATACGTCGGCGTATTCGGCGGACTATCATACAACGGCGGTCTTGCGATAGAGGTCGTACTGCTAATACTCAAACCCGTCGGCCTATGACGCTTTTTACTCCCACGGATCGGACCCGACGGGCCGGGAGAATTTGACGGAACGGTCGGAGGCGCGGCCATCGTACCCGCAGGCGCAGATGGTCCAGGACCAGGACCGGGAAATTGTGGGATTGATGGGAGAGGTTGGGAGGTTGGCGTGAGAATCTCTGCTGAGGAGAATTGACGTTTGTGACCGTGGGGGAGTCCTGCTGAGCATGGTTCTTCCTGGATTCGTCGTTGGTACGAAGGGATAGTGATCGCGAGGCATTGGGCGGCTGCAGGGCTGGATGAAACCGGTCCTGGTCCTGGGTATTCCTGCTGCTGAAACTGCCACGCTGGCGGCTGAAGGGTGGAGGTCAGTTGTGGGTACGACTGGGACGGCACTGAGGCGGGATCGTCAGCTACGTTACCGTAGTTGAACGACGCGGAAGGTTCGGGGAATGGAAGTTGACGTTGTGGTTGCTGCTGAGCCGATGTCGCTACCGACCTGCATGGAACCAGATCCGATTGGAAGGCTGGTTCACCTGGGATTATCGGACTGCTGTACATCATCAGCTGCGCCGGCGGAGGGAGTTGTCGCGGTGGGAGCTGGGGTGTCGACGTCACACTCCATTGACCATTCGTCCCACGGGGTACTTGTCCATTGACCGACGACAATGCTGGCGAGTTGGCGTAGCCGATGGTCGGCGATGGTTCTGATGAGTAGAACTGATCATGACGTTGCGCCGGGGTGTGGTGTTCCTGAGGGTGATCCATGATCGAGGAATGTTGAGGAGGATAGTACTGCTGTCTCACGTCCTCCCTCTTCACATGTACATACTCCTGTCTCGCCGGTTCTGAGATAACGACGTACTCGTGTTGCGTTTGCCACGAGGGCGTGTGGTACACCAAGTTGTCATACGAGGTCGATTGAACGTTCGAGGTCATGCTCGGCTGTTGCATTTGTGGAAGGAAAGGTGTATTCGCATACCCACTCAACGACGCCATCTGCGGCGGACTGGTAAAGATGCAATCGCCGGCCATCCCCATCCCCATTCCCATGCCTCCACCGGAGTTGATCTGCAATTGAACAGGCGATTGCTGCTGGAACGATATCCCTAGGCCGAAGTTGAGAGAGCTCCCGTTCGGAGGAGAGTGTCGGTTCCCCGACATACTGAGCGGATCAAGCGAGATAATTTAACCGGGAATTGTCGAATCAATTGCGGTTGAGCTTGAGCTGGCTGTAAACGATCGTTGAGACGTAGTGATTGATCTCCTCCCTTAAAGCGACCGTACGAGTTCGAATTGACGAGGGATCAAGAGGTTTAAGGTCGGGTATCGTAGGTGTAGTATCGTCAGGGAAAGCGGCTGAGTACGGTGGGGGCTGCTGTTTGGATGGTGGAGGGACGGTTTCGCTATATAATCCGAAACAATCCAGTTGACAGTTACCCGCGAGGTCCAAGCACAATGATGCACCACTTCTGCAATCGCTGTTTCAATCCACGTCCTTGAGCCGTGTTTTGGGGGACTCAATCGAAACGAGAGCAGCAGCTGTCATTCAAAAGACCCTCATCTCGTCCGGGCGTGCCCTTCGCGGGGCATAAAGAGCAACACCGCGTTTACCGGAGCTACGACCGATCGCGAAGCCTAACTTTCCCGTGACGAAATTCCCTTTCCCTTTCTCCCCCATAATACCAAAATTTTGTTGAAATGAGGTTGAAGGCGTCCATGTGGGCGTTCTCCTACGAGCCTTGTCTTACCCAAGAATGCTGGCTAAACTTAGTAACGCCAGGAAGCAAGCCCACGGAAAACCTTGGAGAAATCACAATTGCCCGACAGAAGTCACGGATAGAGATGTGATTACTCTCGAGAGGGATGATACTCCTGCTCCTTCTCCGAGCTCATCTCTTCAAATTCTCTACGTCTTAAGATGGGTACTCGTTGATCTGTATCGATCTCGCCACTTTGCCGCGACATGGGACACCCTTGTTGCGCAAAACGCAATTTAAACATCCCGCTCCTCTAACGGCATGCGCAGAAGCTCTCCAGGGCTCGGCATATCCAATTCTGTACTTCGTGATCTAGCCAGCAGCTCGTCCCGTCCTAATATAACTCAATGTAGCAATCCATCCCTTCTACGAACTCAATTGCTCCATTGTTGAAAGCTTGACCAGATCGGCCCGTGTTGCGGATACGGACCCTTGCAAAGGATTCGCGATCAAACATCATCGTCGACGAGACGGGATGGATTAAGGTTCCCGTCAAACCTCATCTGCAAAGTCTTGATCCGATAACGTTGCCCGTTCTTTTCGGGAAGAAGGACCCTATGTTACATATACACATGTGAAAGGAAGCAAAAACGGCTCATGGCTGAACCCAGGTCGTCGGGTGATTCGAGGGGAGAGCTTACGTGCTGCTGTTTGGTCATTAGGTAAGGCGAACTTGGGAACACGTTGGGAAGGATTGTTGAGGAGGGGTGCTTTATGGACACATGTCGACAGGCGCACGCAGCCTCGGCTGTGGAGACGGCTGAGGGAAGACCTCTGTCGTCACGGCTGCTCCCCCAAATACAGTAGAGCCGGACGAATTGATCCCCCGAAATGCAAATGGAGGCGATCATATACAAGCATGTCCATATGGAAGTAACGGTCCACCTCTTGCCAATTCGGGTCGCAATCTCCGATGAGCATCTCCTGATGCTTGATGTGTCGTCTACCGTATACTGTATCTATCAATTGAGTGCAATCAAGGAGCGCAACCGCGCTCCCCCAACCTCGAACTGCAACTACGCAAACCCGGATCAATCGGATCAAGATCAGATTTCTAATATGTCACCAGCGAGACACTCCCGCTCTACCTAACTTTACGTGAATCAGGTTCGGTGCAGCCACCAGCGTCGTCTAGCACCGTCAAAAATTTCGGCGCCCGGCTTCGTTCATCTCGAGCTCACTTGTGCAAACTCCACCCACAGCCGCGGACGGTGGCGACATTGACCCAGCGCCAACGGAAGTCTGCCTTCCACGAACCAACACGGGAAAACCCCAATTGTGCAATTTGACGGGTTTTGGGGTCTGTGTGATCTGCGACAGCCCGATCGACGAAGGACCGTAGGATGGGGATGATCAGCTGTTTTTGGGCATCTTCTTCGGTCTCGGTACCGATGATCTTTTCTTTTCCTCCTGCGAACTTGCGCGATCTTCCTCTCAAACTCAAATTGCAGTTGCCATCCGCACAGCAGCTGCCTCAAGCGACAGCACCAGAACGCCGCCCATTCCCGCGGGTAGAACTCCCCTTCCTCATTTCTGATTTTGTCTCATCCTCCACGGCTTTCCGTCACCCTCGCAAGCGGTCTCTCACTTCCGCCGCCAACCGCGCTCACTCTCCTGGCCTAAGGTCTCATTGGTTGCGTGCAGCTGCGCCGTTCGCGTCGTTCAGACAAATCACAGTACATATCACACCCAACATCACAGCACAGCAAACATCGAGCTTCTAGCGCAAGCCTGGCGTTTGTCAGAAGTGCAGCAGCTTGCTGGTGGTGACACCGTACTCACAGCTCGCGCAGTCCAAAACCTGGGTGGAGGCTTTCTGGGTCGCTAACAGCTCGTTCGGGCAGGCGCTAGAAAACGGAAGAAGAAGACGTGCGAGGATGTGCGGCGGGCGCGGCAAGCCGTAGACAAAGGAGTGCGGATTATGAGCGGATCCAATTTGCGATCATAGCGAGATTGACGATTGGTCAATCAATCTCACGGTGGAGATTATCGCTCATACGGCGGTGGTGATTGGATGGGATGGACCCGAGTACGATTGCGTTTGCACATCCATGTCATTTTCTTTTCTGGGTGAGAAACGCGTTTGCAGTGTCGCGTTTCGTGACGCGTTATCGTCGCCTAGCTCGAGACGTCCGGACGAACGCCTCCTCGGGCGCACTGCCTACAATCCTGGGCAAACAATTACCCGGAGCGTCCGGACGAGAAGAACATGTCGAAATCCTCTCGGGACATTACGCTGGCGTTTGCTGGCGTTCGCAAGAATCCTAGCCCTGGCTCAGAACCGGTACCGTGTTTGCGCTAGACACATGGCCATGGATTTCGTCGTTAACGTTAACGTATATCGCCTCTCGACGCCGTGGAAGCAATGGGCCATGGCGTGCACTTTTTTACACACCGTCTACGTGCACGATCACGACCGATGGGCCTTTTGGTGGTCTGTGCGAATTACCCATGGCCAGAGAAACTGTTCTACCCGGAGTGCCCTCGAGCCCGATTGCGAGTTCGAGTCGTGGACACAGACGTGAGGTCAGAGTTGACTGTGATGTCTGGTATATACGTGTGCGAATGGGAAAATGGTGTCAGCTAGAAACGAGGGTGCGTGCACGCAGGTAAGGGTTTGACTCGGGGTCAAAGAGGGATATATAAGGGCCGGCCTCTTCGCCGTGCGATTGAAGAACAGCGGGCCAACGACCATTCCGTCGATATACGCACGCGCACAGAAGGTGAAGAAACCGCTCTAAGGTCACAAGGTACCCAATACCAAACATCCCAACATATTTCACGTTTGTTGAGAAGCGTAAGGATCCTTGGTGGGGAATAGCTGTGATGTTGGAGCGGTATTTTGCACGAGTATTCGATAGCGCTCGGCCAGGCGAATCTCGCTACTATGGGCTCACTTCAGGGCACCCGTTTCCAAACCCCAACAACCTCCCACTCCCTTAACCCAGCCTCAACGCCTCCCAAAACCTTCCTTTCCCCTCCTCTTGCCCAGTGCTGTAGCAGCTCACTCGCCTCAAACACCCCAAACTCACTTCTCGGCCCAACAATCACAATCGTCCTCGGTGATCCTTCCTCGCCCCATTCGGGATCATCCGCACTGTAGATCTTGAGGTACGCTTCCAAGAGCTGTACACGACGGGGATATATCCATAGCCATGTACGTCCTCCGATTTGATGTATGGGACATACGATGTCTCTCCCTACGTGAGAGACGGCGAGGTCGGTGTTTGTGTAGAGCATCCTCTCTTGATCGAGGTATAGGTTCACATCCTTGGACACCTCAATACCATAAACCTCGACCTTCTCTTTTCGCTGACTATGAGCCTCTAGTAACCGCTCAAGTAATCCTGTACCGGATCCTATCGAGACGATATTCCTTGCTTCATGATCCTCGATGTGCGAAAGAATGAGGTCCAACAACGGCAGGCTCAGGGAGGCGTTACAATGCCCGTGCTGCAATGCCTCACCCTTAGGTAGATCAAGTAACTGTTCGTATACTTTCACAGCATCCGTGCTTTTCATGCCCGGGTTTTTGTAGGTTTCGTACGTCAGACGAAGGCGCAGGGGTTAAGCTGTACGAGCTACACTGTAGGTCCTGGGAAAAATGGGACTTTCGTGACATGGCACAGCAGTCAGGAGCTCAATGAATATGACTTTTGATTTCTCCAAAACAAGAAGCAACCCAGAACAAAACAACTGACCCTCAGGACCCTCACTTCACTATCGTAGCACACTACATAAGAAATATATCCCACCAATAACTCCAGATAAATGATCGAGCGATTAAACAATATGAAGATGATCGACCCAAAAAGCGCACCAGAGATTACATGAAAGGATTGAGCGGTCTGACAGTGACAACCGGGGGAGCCTTCGAGAGGTCGGCGAAGACCATGACGGGCAACCTGGTCAATTCCTTGACGGCCTGGATGTGGTCACCACCACGCGAACTCAATCCCTCGAAGGACAATGCATCACCGCTTCCGTTAGATCCAGAGCGGTTGTTGAGGCTGCCAGAGGGCATGCTGGAGGTGGACTGCGTGCGGAAAGGAGTGCCCGCAACAGATCCCTTGACAGGCGAGATAGGCTCGCTCTTAGATGGGTGAGAACCGAAGCCGAACTTGGCATTGACGTCAATAGGGGAAGAAACAATCTCGTCGTCATCATCGAACAGGGCACCCTCATCGTTGGGATCCTGGGTGCTGATATCCATAAACTTTCTCGACAATTCATCCTCAGCCATGCTGCTGGTGCGGTCATACACAGAGCTGCTCTGCGTCTCCGATGTCCTGGGGACGTACGTAGCAGTGTCAACGCCCTTCAACCAGAACAACTCCAACATCTTCCTGTTACCGACCCCGCGAGCATCGGTGAAGTCGGCGGTCTTAAGAGGCAACTGATCCAAATGCACACGCTTCTCAATGCCAAGCTCGGGGACAAGAATATCGAAAGCAGATTCGTAAACGGAAACAACGACGGAAGAGTAGATGATGGGCCCCTGGTTCGAGCGGGCAGCATTGTTGATCTGGTGACAAAGACGAAGCAACATCGACTGCTCCTGCGCGTTCTTGGAAGCATCCTTCTTGGAGTTGCACATCTCAGCAGTCTTGCCAAGGGCGTCGTAGTCCTCCATCAAGACATCAACTCCAGTAACAGCAGCCTCCAACTGACGGTGCACAACGAGATCCGCGTACCTGCGAAGTGGAGCGGTGAAGTGCGTGTAAAGCGGCAAACCATTGATGAAATGAAGGTTGTAGTCCGCGTCAACGCGACCAGAAACGAAGTACCTAGCACGGTGGAGAGTCTTCACAAGCAAAGTCTCCAACGCCTTGCGGATGTCAAGGTCATCGATCTGCAACAACGACCTCTGCAAAGAAGCACCATCCGTACCGTCGATTTCGTAACCCAACCTCTTGGCCTTGTCGAGGAACAAGCGCAAGCGTCTCTCCTGAGGACGAGGGTGACGCCTCAACAAAGCACCCTCGGAAAACTTCTCGTTGATCTTCTCCGCAATTGCGATCTCTGCCTTCATCATCAACTCCTCAACGAGCCAGGCAGCAGCAGTGCTCTCGAAAAGGTTGGTACCCTGAGGCAAATCCTCGTCGTCGAGCTCAGCCAGCAAGCGCAACGAGTCAAGCTCCAACTTGGTAGAGCCAAGCCTCTTCCTGCGAAGGACAGTAGTAACACGACACAACCTGCTCAAATCATCCTCAAGACCCTTCCTCAACGCCTCATCACCACTGGTAACCTCACCAGACAATTTTCCACCCTCGAGAACAGCATCAGCATCCTCGTAACTGATGTGGGCGACGCTGGAGACGATACTCCTGCCGATCCAGATACCCTCTACATCACCGGTAGTCTCATCCATCTTGAAAACAATAGAGAACGTAGGCTTCGTCTCTCCGGGAGCGAGCGAACACAAGTCGACGAGTTCGTTAGGGAACATGGGAACGGCACGGTTCGTCAAGAACACAGCAGTACCCCTCTTCTTCGCCTCGCGATCCAAGACGGAGTTAGGACGGACGTAGTAACCGACATCGGAAATGTGGATACCGATCTCAACCTTGCCCTCCTCGAGACCCTTGATGTGCATAGCACGGTTCAGGCCCTTGACCTTGGCATCGGCGACATCCAAAGAGAAGACTCTCTCCTCAGAGAAGTTACCGCGCAATTCCAACTCCTCCTCGTTGCTAAGATCGATCGGCTCCGGAATAGATTTAATGCAAGCCTCAGAGAAAGCTTCATTCAAGAAGTTGTTATCACGCAACAATGCCTCCGTCTCAACCTCAACATTACCCATATCACCCAGCTCCTCAACAAGGGTACCGAACGGATGCAAACTAGTAATCGGCCAACGCTTGATACAAGCAACAAACAACTTGTTCGCATACTTCTGGTGGTTCTCGACGAAATCCTTAGGTGCCTGCTCAGTCGGAATAGCAATAAGCGGGACTCTCTTGTCCGTCGGCTTGAACCAGACAATCTTAGGACGGTCGTTCGACCTTCCACCCTCAGGCCTCTCACCACGCTGCATCCTCTCCTGATCTTGCTTCTCCTTCGTCGCGGCGCTAGAAGGCCTCAACAAACCAAGGGTACCAGAGAACATCTGTCCAGGCGTCCTCTCAATCACAGCAACAACATGGCCCGCATACATCGGCTTCATCTCATCACTCACCTCCTCCTCATCAACCAACAACAACCCCTGTCCCTCGACCTCAACATCATCCTTCTTCTTCACTTCAGGTCTATTCCTGATCGAACCCTGACGTTTAAGACCGGTTCCCTCAGCCTGGGAGGTAGACCCACCACTCATCTGGAAACCCTCCTTACGGCGCTTCTTCTCCTCCTTCTCGCGCTTCGCGTTCCAGACCTCGTCCACATCCAACAACTCAACCGCGACGAAATCACCCTCAAGCGCACGATTACGGTCCTTACTTCCACAAATAAAGATATCGGCATCCAACAACTCGGTTGAGACATACGCATCAGAACGGTTCTTCTTGTTCACGCGCAAGACTCCGCTGACGAGCCTACCGTCGCTAAGGAGAGCAGGGAGGGTAGCCTGAGGCAAGTACGGAGAGAACAAGGACTTGCGTTGCTGCTGAGCACCACCCTGTCCCTGCAACTGCACCAACTGCTGCTGCTGCATAAGCTGCGGCGAGAGGAGAGGCTGCGGGATATTCATCCCACCCATCCCCGACAAATTCAACGCACTAGGCGCCTGTTGCGGGAACGAGAATCCGCCGAATCCAGCATTGGAGGACATAGAGCTAGACATCGACGCACGCGACCGGTGTCCCGGAACGAAAAACTGTTGCTGCTGTTGTGGCTGCTCGGATTGAACAGGACCCGTAGGCTGCTGCCCAGCACTCGCACGCCAATTACCATCAAAGTTACGGCTTGAAGAACGGGCGTGGCCACCACCGGGTTGACCGCCACTCGAACCGGGCGCAGACGGGAACGAAAATCCGCGTTCGGGGACGGCGCTGCCGCGGCCACCCCCGACAGCCATACTCTGACTACGTCCATGACCAGGAACACGACTCCTTCCACCGTTACCGCCCATACTGCCGAAACCTCCCTGCTGCTGCTGCTGCTGTTGCTGCTGCTGTTGCTCGCCTCCACTAGAATCAGGACGAGCCGGGAAAGAGAATGGAGAGGCAGAAGTAGTAGACCCGGAAGCCGATTCCTGACGAACCCGCTGCGCACGCTCCGCAGCCTGCTTCGCCTCCGGCAACGCAAGAGAATGACGTCTCGAATGTCCCTGCGCCGGCGGCCCCGGTTGACGTTGTCCCGAACTCACACCCATACCCATGCCCATACCCATACCCCCAGCGCCGCGTCCACCCTGTGCCGCGAATCCTCCCGGGAACGCGTCGAATGCGTTACTCCCACTCCTCCGATGCGCACCCGGCCCAGCCCCGATTTGCCCCATCCCTGTAGAGGCAAACCCGGATGCAGCGGCGGGTTCGGCGGTATACGCGCCCTGAGGCTGGTGCTGCATCTGCTGAGACGGCATATAGGACGGAGGGGGCATCATACCGGTCTGTGCAGCGTATTGCTGTTGTTGTTGGAGGAGTTGTTGTTGGGCTTGGAGGAGCTCGATTTGTTGTTGGAGGGCGTATTGCTCCACTGTGAGGACATGGATGTTAGCCATACGTGGTCTTTGTGTCAATGAGTGCGTAAACGAGGTGGAAGTCCGGCCGAGTGTCAATTGTTTTAATCTGCTGGGAGGAGGTCCGTCTTATACGAGTTGTATTACCCGTCACCGCACCATGCTTCAAATCCACATGACATGATGACGTGCCCTCCAACCGGCCCGGACTTCGTCGGCAACGAGCATGACGACCTCAATCGACACCGACCAACCTTCCCTCGTTTCGAACACAAGCGAATTGGGTAAGAGGAGTAACTTACTCATAAACGGCGTCAACTCACTCGGACTCCTCCTATGAGAAATATGCAGCCTCTGTGGGCGGCCTTGTTGTCCCGCTTGATTGGACTGCATCGAATGTGTGAAAAATCAAGATACTATGATAACCCGTTAGCATTCCACTCCTCCACCTCCAAGCCGAGCTGACACGCGTACGTACCAATAAAAAAAAGTTTGTGGTGTGGTGAACAAAGAAGCTTAGGTCCTGGCCGTCAAAAGTATGACAAGGTCCAGAGAGTGTCGTCGTATAGGTGTAGTTTGATCGAAGTGATTTAAAGAACGCTTCCGAGGTTTAGGATCGAAGGGGTGTGTTGTGGTGTTGCGTAACGACGTGCTGGTTACCCGGCCAAGGCTTCGCGCAGATGGTGACGTTGAACGGTGCGTCCCCGAACCACATGACGGTCCCAAACGTCGGAGTACACGAGACAAAGTGAGAAGATACGATAAACATCCTCATTTACATTCGAAAAAAGAACCCTTCTCTTGGGTGATGAATGGCCACAAACTCCATCGGGCTGCCTGTCCGCGTACGCAGGCCGCGTGCATAAGGCTCGAGGTTAAATACATGTACATGTCATCTCCTCGAAACCACCACCGTCTCCCCCGTCGTGTCCAAGATGTCCACCCTCGACTCCTTCCGCCCCCCTTCTCCCCGAACCTACCGTCTCGCCCTCCGGGACCTCACACTCCCCCTCCTCTATGCCGAACTCGCGAAACTGGAGACGAGTATCTCCCACCTCATGCGTTCCAATGTCGAGCTACAACTATACATGGGAACCGAAGCCGATGGAGATGGAGATGGGGATTGCGAGTTGAGAGATGCAGTAAAGGAGAACGAGGAGACGATTGCGAGGATGAGGAGCAGGATGGAGATTTGTAGGGTTGAGATTGAGGAGAAGGGAGGTGGGTTGAAGCGGTGCGGTGAATCTGAGGAGGTTCAAGGGGAAGAAGGAGTTTTTCTCTAGAAGCGGTTTGAGATTGAGGAGGAGGGAGAAGCGAGGATGGCCTCGGACGTGGCTGGGGATGGCTGGTGAGGGCCAGGCACCGCGCACCGAAGAAGGAAATGTAACGTCGACACCGTTCTTATCACAACCCCACCATGTCCGCCCTCTCGCGAACATCCCTCCGCCTCCGCCGCCGCCTCTCCCTCCCCTTCCCCCATGGCCACCGCTTCCTCACCACCACCACCCCCACCGGGACCCACAGCCAGAGCCCCTTCGCCGACTGCCACGACCCCTCCTCCCTCCGCACCGCGATCAACTCCCAAATCTTCGCGTCGACACACTCCCAAATCACCGAACAAACCGTCCTCTCTGCCCTCGATGCCTGTCAACGAATCGTCTCCACCACGAACGCATCCTCGAGTAAGCGTACGGGTGCGACGGCGGAGTTGTTCGGGTTCAAGGAGGGTGAGGGGAGTATGAATCCCCTCCGTCAAGCCGAGGCAGTATTGCGAAATGATCGGACACCTTTAACGCCTGAAATTCTGGAGAAATACATCGGCCTGAATTCGGTTGCGTCCCCCTCCATCACAAACATCCTCGACCTCCTCCCAACCTACCGCGCAAAAAACAACACGATCCCACCCCCACACCTAATCACCCTCCTCCTAAACACAATCACCCCAACGAACCTCCCAGCCCTGTCATCCCTCATGCAAGAAACATACGCATCCCCCACATACACCAAACACCGCCTCACAACCGGCGTCATAACCCTCGCAACCTCCTTCGCCTCCGCAATCATCCTCTCTAAATCACTCGCGCACATCCTCGCATTCAACCTTCACGTCCCAACACCACCCTCCTTCATCACTGTCGCCACAATCGGGGGGACGGCATTCGCGACGTTTGCGGGGGGGTGGTGGGTCGTGTATCAAGCTTTCAAACCATCCTCGACATACCTCGCCACACATTCCGAGTCCCACGAACTCTCGGATCCGAGCCGGAGTATTGGGATGAGGAAGGGGCTGGGGGTGGTGGGGGCTGCGGGGAGTACGGGGCAGGTGAGGTTGCCGGAGGAGAGGCCGGTTGGGGTTAGGTGGAGGGATGGGGTGGGTTTGTGGAAGAGGTGGGTTGGGAAGGAAGAGTTGGAGATTTGGGATGGGGTTAGAAGGAGGTTGCTTGAAATTGACGAGGGGAGTGGCAAGGAGGAGGTTCGGGGTGAGAAGAGTCTTAGGCCGGAATTTAAGAAGATCTTGAGGGGGAGGGGTATGGCCTTGGATTTTGGGTGGGAGAAGGAGGCGTCGGAGTATCTTCGTTGATCGTGTTGTAGACCACATATACCAAGCGTCAAGCGCTCCGAACAACGTCAAAAATGCGATGGTTCTACTATGAGACACTGTGAGTGCGGTAAATGGAAACGGGGGTAGCCTGAAATAGAAGAGAGAACGCCAATGAATGCTATACCTCCTTTCCCAAATCATAATCCTTCACATATCATACAACTCGCTCGCCCCTACTCCCTATACCCCCCATCCCTCTCAACCTCCCCATCCCAAACCCCCTCAACCTCCTCCACCTCCCCCTCCTTCTTCCCCTCACGGCTTCCTAGAACCTTGACTTCGCCTTCCTCCATCCCAACCCTAACAACCTCCCCATCCCTAACCCACCCCTCCAAAATCCCCTTCGACAACGGCACCAGAATCTTCTTCTGCACCAACCTATTCAGCGGCCTCGCGCCGTAAAGTTGACTCCACCCTTCTTTTGCGAGGTAGGATTTGACTTCGGGGGTGACGTCGAGTGTGATTCGGCGGTCCGTTAAGCGGTTCCGTAACTCGTTCAGGCGGAGATCCAAAATCCCACCAAGAGCCTCGGAGCTCAAGGGCTTAAAGATAATGGTGTCATCGATCCTGTTCAGAAATTCTGGGGCGAATGCGGCGCGAATTGAGTCGTGTACGAGGGCTTCTGCGCCGTCCTCCCCGGAGAATAGATGTGCTTGTCCGACGTTTGAGGTCATGATGATAAGTGTTGATCGGAAATCGACTTTACGGCCCTGAGAGTCTGTCAAGAATCCTTCGTCCAAAACCTGGAGGAGGAGGTTCCGGACGTCTGGGTGGGATTTCTCCAACTCATCGAAGAGGAGGACCGCATATGGTTTCCGTCTCACGTACTCCGTCAACTCGCCCGAGGACTCGTAACCCACATACCCAGGTGGTGCACCGATGAGCCGGCTGACGGAATGCCGCTCCCCGAATTCAGACATGTCGAATCTAATCATCGCATTCTCGTCATTAAACAAAAACTCTGCCAAAGCTTTACTCAGTTCAGTTTTTCCCGTTCCCGTGGGTCCGCAGAACAGGAAACTCCCGAGTGGTCGATTCGCATTCTGTAACCCCGCTCTCGATAAACGGACAGCGTCCGAGACGGCGGAGAGTGCATGATCTTGACCGACGACGCGGCGCCGGAGGGAATCTTCGAGGTGGAGGAGTCGACCGGATTCGGAGGCGAGGAGGGAGGGGGTTGGGATTCCGGTATGACGGGATACGACGCGGGCGATGTCGTCTGCTGTGACGGAGTCGTGGAGCATTGAGTCTGGCTTTGTCGTCGTCGTTGCCTTGACCCGAGATTCGAGCGCTGGAATCAAGGCGTAGCGGAGTTCGGACGCTTTTCCGTAATCGCCCGCTCTCTGCGCGAGTTCGAGGTCGGTGCGGGCTTGTTCTAGATCCGCTTTTGCGGTCTTGACTTTGTCGAGTTCTGCGCGTTCCTCGTCCCACTTTTTGGTCAATTCGGCTTGTTCCTCCTTCATCTCCCTCAACTCCTTCTCCAATGCCTCCCGCCTCTCCACACTCGCCAAATCCTCCTCTTTCCGCAAACTCTCAAGCTCGATCTCGATCCTCATAATACTCCGATCGAGCTTCGCAATACTATCCGGTTTTGACTCCAACTGCAGCCTCAGAGCCGAACACGCCTCATCCACCAAATCAATCGCCTTATCCGGTAGTTTCCGGTCCTGTAGATACCTATACGACAACCTCGCCGCAGCGACCAGTGCCGCATCGTGAACCCTTACTCCATGATGAACCTCATACCTCTCCTTCAAACCTCGGAGAATTGAGATAGCGTCCTGGACGGTCGGTTCGGCGAGTTGGACGGCCATGAACCGACGGGCGAGGGCTGCGTCTTTCTCGATATATTGGCGGTATTCGGCGAGGGTCGTGGCGCCGCAACATTGGAGCGTTCCACGCGCGAGTGCGGGTTTCAAAAGATTCGCGGCGGATAAAGCACCCGAACCATCGCCGCCAAGGCCGAGGAGGGAGTGGAGTTCGTCGATGAAGAGGATGATACTACCCTTTGCGTCCTCGACGTCTTTGAGAACGGCTTTGAGTCTCTCTTCGAATTCACCGCGATATTTCGCACCGGCGATGAGGGACCCGAGATCGAGCGAGATGATCCGTTTTTGTTTCATGCTATCGCCTACCTCACCCCTCACGATCCTCTGCGCCAAACCCTCCATCACGGCCGTCTTACCCACTCCTGCATGTCCGACGAGGACGGGGTTGTTCTTCGTCCTTCGTGACAGGATTTGAAGGGTACGTCGGATTTCTTCGTCGCGGCCAATGACGGGGTCGAGTTTGCCTTCGGAGGCGAGGGCGGTTAGGTCTGTGCCGTATTTTTCGAGAGCGGCGCCGGGGGGGTCGGGGTTTAGGTTCATGGTGTAGGATCCGCCTGGTCGTTGGGGACCGGATGAAGCGAACCGAAGCTGCTGCTGGGTGAGAGGCATGGATGCCTTGAGCAACGTAAGCCTCGGAAGCGTCGCAACCCTGGGCCTCGCAAGCAATCCACTCGAAGGCCGCGGCGTCGTCGTTGTTGTGAATGTCCGAACCGCGGCTACTGGATGGTGTGATGATCGCAGCACTGCGGTCCTCATTGTTGTTCTTGTTGTCGTTGTTGTTAGTAACCTCATGGTAGAGATCAAGGTATGTTTGCTAGAGGGAGGTCGGATCGAAGGGGTTGAGGATTGATATATTCTGGGCGGCGATGCACGAGATGCAGCCAGATGCTTCGAGAATGACGCTTCTGCAGCTACGGTGTAACGTGGATTGGGAGTGCCGAAGTCGGATGTGTGGGAATGCGCGCGTGGAGTATGACGTCCAGTAAGTCCAGAAAAGTCTGCAGTTCAGGATACTTCGACATCGGTAGAAGCTACAATTCAGAACGGGATGGCGGTGTGTAGCGTCAAATGGCGGGAATTTGAGGTTTTATCGGGTTGAGGCGGATGGATCACAGACGTTGGTGCTGGAGGAGACTTGGGCGTTGAAGGGGTTTCCGCCGAGGTATTGTGGGGAGAGGTGGCCTTCCAACAACTTTTGGGCCACGTTTTCGTTTGATACGGTTACGGTTGGGGTTGAGGAAGAGCATATTTTTGGGACTGGGCACAATCAGAATGATCTGTACTTCCACGTGCCCACGGCTCGCTGTGATAACTGACAAGGAACACATGTGTAGGTCTCCTCAATCAGAAAGGCGAAACTATTGATCTGTTCAAGTTTAACACGCTCAACCCTATCCCAGTATTCATGTCAAACGGAAGTTATCTCTTTTTCCGGAATATCCCCTCCAAGGGCCGCATGGAGTTCTCCTCCAACCGTACGCGGATCATAACTCACTCCACAACCGTCGTTGACTACTACGTCGCCGTGGCAGCCATCGGTGACTACGACTCCCTCCTCGAGAAACATACAGGGGGACGTAAAGGAGCAGTACATGTTTGGACCTAAGCTGCTTGTGGCGCCGGTGACTGAGCCCGGGGTAACGGAGGACCATGTCTATCTTCCGAAACTACCTTCAGGTCAGCAGTCACGAATTGGACCTATTGGTTGGACTGGAGAAACGTACCAGGGAGGAGGATGGGTTAGCGTTTCAGCTAATATTTCTTGGATTCCTATCTTTGTGCGTGGGTGTCAAGAGGATGTCCTTAGCGGAAATGCTTTTGCCTGGTGTTGAGGCAACCTCTCCTGGTGTTTCTGTTTATCGTACTATATCTCATGTTGCGATCGTATCTCTATGTCCGTGGTATTTCGAACGAGTAAGTACCAATACGTCGTTTGTTTCTCTGGAAAAATCGTCCAAGCCTTGGCTACATCCTTCTCGGAGCACAGGGAACCAGTTAGGCCCGCAATGAAGTCCTCCTCGGGATTCAAGTGCGCGGAGACGAGGACTTTTCTTTTGATATGGCATGATAGAAAGATGACTGTCTCTTCCTCGACAAGGGCGTACAGTCAGAACCGTGAGGTTCAAATGAAGATCCTTCACCTCACCTAATTGACTGATGAAGCCGAGGTGTACCGTGAGGATAAAGTAAAGGTGACCACGTTATGAGTGACTGGACATAAATCTAAAATGAAAAGCAAACGCATCCAACAGCATCGGTGGTCCAACGGTATGATGTGCGCTTGCCATGCGCGCGACCCGGGTTCGACTCCCGGCCGATGCATTTTTTATTGAGCAGCGAAGCCCTTTCAGTTTTGTCCCTCGTGCTTTACGGTCAGGGCCATCTATCGCTGATCATCCCGCGCATACACACAACGGTACATCTTTTAGTCTTGCTTCCGTGATCACCCAATTTACATGTGTCAATGGCAGTGGTTGGTACATGACATCATATCTGCCAGCCACCCGCGCATAGATACCCCGCGTACCGAAATCGGCTCACCACCAAAACGTCCTTTAAGAGAGCGCATTTATTCAGGGGGTCCTGTTGTAAGCAGCATACACTCGCAACACCAACACTATCTGACAACGACAACGCTCTCTATTGAACAAGAAGAACGACAATAGACAAGATGACATTCAACACAGCAACAGTCGCCGCGGCATCAACACCAACATTCTTCAAAACCTTCCTCTCCCACTTCCTGAAACAAAAATCTACAGACCCTACTCAAGACCCGACCCACGCGCTCTCCTACCATGAGGCACTTGCGCTCGTGAGGAGATTCTTGGAAGTCGCGTCGCATCACACGGTTGATGAGGTACAGGCTTTTACGGCGATGCACGTCCCCATTCCACGATGGGTACACGACGAGATCGAAGTTATCCCGTCTCCATTCATCGACCTCGCTGCGTCAGTTTTGCAGCAGAATTTGGGACAGGAAGAAATTGAGGCAGTGGGTGGACGCGAATGGTGGCAGATCCGCCATTCCCCGCTCGACGTTGAATGGATCGAGATGAAGCGTGACTACATCACCCGCCAACAGTCGCGTCAAACTCCCGGGCACGACATGACGAAGGAAAAGGTGATGTTGTACATTCATGGCGGTGCATACTACTTTGGCGCCGTCGATGAACACCGATATCAGATCCAGCGTCACGCGAGAAAGTTAGGTGCCAGGGCTTGCGCACCGAGATACCGCTTGGCGCCGCAGTACCCCTTCCCATGCTGTCTCCACGATAACCTCTCCGCGTATCTTTGGTTGATCGCACCAATTTCTGAAGGCGGTTGCGGAGTTTCCCCCAAATCCTTGATCCTCGCGGGAGACTCAGCGGGAGGTGGAGCAGCCCTCTCCCTCGCTTGCATCCTCCGCGACCAAGGCCTTCCCCTTCCTGCCGGATTGGTCCTCATCTCCCCCTGGGTAGACCTGACCCACTCCTTCCCGTCCGTCGTCAAAGACAACAGCGGAGACTACATCCCCGCCCACGGCTTCCTCCACAAACCATCCCTCACTTGGCCTCCCCCGACACAAGCCGACATCTCTGCCGCCGAACGCGGAAGTGGAGAGTTGGACAGACATATCGAGCAGCAGGGGCAGGGAGAGAAGAAGGGCATGTTGGAGAGGTTAGGGTTGAAGAAGCATAAGGAGATGGAGGTGGGTGAGACGGACCATAGGCATGGGTATGATGTTACGGAACTGCCGCCGGCGAACGAGCATCCCGACCCTGCCGAGGACCCTACCACCACCGTGGATGGCGTCCCGAAACCAGACCACATCAACCCCGCCGCAAACCACTCCTCACCCTCCTCCTCCGGCCCCCACTCAGGCTCAACCTACGGTTCCGCCCGCCGCGCTGCACCCTCAAAGAATACCTCCATCATCATCAACAACACCCTCATCCAAATCCGTGACCAAATCCAGTTGTATGCACCGAATGAGCTGTTGGCGCATCGACTCGTGAGTCCGGTTATGCAGGAGGATTTGGGTGGGTTATGTCCGACGTTGGTTGTGGGGGGTGGTGCGGAGATGTTGAGGGATGAAATGATTTGGATTGGGCATGCGATGGCTGGGCATGTTGGGGGTCAGGCACCTGGAGCCACCGGTACTCACCCCGCTGGTACGGACTCGGGTGTTGGGGCCAGTACGAGCGGCACTCCCACTGGAGCAGCTATAGGTGGAAGTGGGGAGAAGTATCCCCCCACTAAGGTGAAACTCATGGTCTGGGATGGATGTTGTCACGTCACGCCCACACTCAGCTTCACCCGTCCTGCGAGATACATGTACCGCGCTGTCGCGAACTGGGGTGTTTGGTGTATCGAAGAAGCCTGGAAGGAGGGTGCATCCCAGTCTCAAGGTCTTGGCGGAGGACAAACTGGGCTGGGTCAGAGTCAAGCTGAGGCGACGAGGACGTATGAGAGAGAGGGCATTCTGGGACAAGATTTGGCGGGGGGACAGAGCGTGGGAACTGCGTCTGGCGATAAGTCGATGGTTGATTGGAGGGCTGCTTATGCGGGTGAGGACGAGGCTGTGCATGTTGGTGAGGGGATGTATGGGTGGGAGGGTGATGAGGATGAGGTTTTGGATGATCCTGTTGCGGAGTATTGGGGGATTGGGAGGGGGACGAAGGTTGCAACCACTGCCTCTACCACCTCTACTGTTACTACGGGAAAGACTACGCCTGCGTCTATGGGTGTGACCGAGAGCTCGGGAAGTGCTAAAGAAGCCGGTGCTAAGGCCGCTGCTGCCACTGCTGCGTCCACCGCCGACATCGAGCACGGCATGGCAAAGACTTCGTTGTCTGCCATGGACGAAGGCACAAGCGAAGCGGCTCCGTCTACCTCGGACTACGACTCCGATGACACTGCACCCCCCGCAGACCCCCGCGCCGCAGCGCCCATCACCATGACTGGTCATGAGGGGCCCTTCCATAACAACATGATCCGTCTCCGCGTCGACACGCATGGTCGTCCACGTCCCATGGAGCCTGAGAGTGAGATGTACCAACTCGCCATTCCCCTCGAGGAAATCGGCGTAATCAAGGAAGGTCCCGTAAAGCGCTGGATGGAAGGAAAATCCAAATTCGACGCGAAATACAAGAAAGCGAAACTCCGGGTACAAAAAGAGCGGGCGACTGCTTACGCGCGCGCAAAGAAGGAGGGATTCGTGGAGGGCCGACTTAGGGGAGAGAGGCCGCCTCCGAGCGCGGTTGTGAGTAGGAGTACGAAGGAGGAGATGGAGAAGGCGATGAGGAGTCTTGAGGAGGCGAGGGGGAAGACGAGTGCGGGGTTGGCGAGTTGGGTTGAGACGATGCAGAAGAAGGAGCATAAGTGATTGGCCGCTTACAACTACAGTATGGTATAAGTTTAGGATGACAGGTTAATTGTAATTCTGGTATTTCGGTTGCGGTTGCAACGTCACTGCTCATCGTCCGTGCCTTGCGAGTGCGCGCGCGGCTCCACCACCAGCTTCAGCCTCGGTCAGCAGCCGTGATCTGGCGTGCAACGTGTCCACTTCGACAAAGACCAATTGATCCCGTCTCCAACACCGGGTCAACTTAACAATCAAGATGTCCTTCCGCGGTGCCCCAGCTAATCCCTACATCCAACAACACTACGCAAACCAATCCCCAATGCATCAGAGCAACGTCAACCCATACGCCGCACGCATGGTCGGGAGTGAAGGGTTGGCGGGCGAGGGGAATGAGTTCGTTGATGCGATTCGGAAGCAGACGAGTAAGATTGAGGCGGTGTTGGAGAATGTTGGGGAGGTCATTAAGCCGTGAGTTTATCCCTTCCGTGGTTCGTCGTTGTTGTGGTGACGATGGGTGAGAGTCAATTGGCTGACAACTATGTGTGATGTGTAGTTACCTGGGTCCATTATCCCGCTTTCTGATCATCTCCACCTTCCTCGAAGACGCACTCCGCATAACCACCCAGTTCAGCGACCAGCTTGCCTACCTCCAGCAATACCGCCACTTCCCCCGCGGCCTGAGCCATTTGTTCTTGATGCTGAATGTGATCGTTATGGTCGGTGCGAGTGGAGCTGTGGTGGCGAAGAAGAGGGTTGAGTGGGCTGTTGGGGGGTTGTTGGGGGTTGTTGTGGGACAGGCTGTGGGGTATGGATTGATTTTCGATTTATCGTTTTTCTTGCGGTACGTGACTCCCCCTCTCCCCTGTGTACACTCTCTCCCTCCTACTATCATGATACTAATGATGGGCAATATAGCAACTTGAGTGTCATCGGTGGATTATTGATGGTCCTCTCCGCCTCCCTGACCGAAAAACAAAAACACTCGACACGTTCGCTATTCACCCCCCTAACAACCCTAACCGACCCCTCCCACGCCCGCACGACCTACTTCACCCTCGCCGGCCGCACCCTCCTCATCTTCCTCTTCCTCTCCTTCATCTACGGCTCTCAATCCCCTTGGTCAATCTTCCGCATCCTCTGGACCCTCGTCGGATTCGTCGCGTGCCTCATGGTCGTCGTCGGGTTCAAGGCGAAAGTTTCGGCGACCGTGTTGGTGATGATCCTGAGTGTCGGCAATGTATTGATTAATAATTGGTGGAGTGTCCATTCTGCGCATCCGAATAGGGATTTTTTGAAGTATGATTTTTTTCAGACGTTGAGTATTATGGGCGGGTTTTTGTTGTTGGTTAATGTTGGGCCTGGGGGGTTGAGTGTGGATGAGAAGAAGAAGGTGTACTGAGCTGTGTGAAGGGTGAAGGAGGAGCAGGAGTGTACCGTGTGGCTCTTTGGCCATCGGAAAAAGCTGATCATGAGGTTCGATTTAGTGGATGTGTTGTGAGAGTGGAGGATGGATGGAAGCTATTGATTCCCGTGAGCATATATTTGATATCGATTTGTTTTGTTTCTTTTGAACCTCGCGCTCGTTTCGTCCCACGAATTTTGTTCACGTTGTGTCGGAAGCTTCGGGTTCATGGAGGCATTCAACGAACATCGAGCTCGAAAATGGCAGCAACATCTTCCGATGGCCTAATGTGACCACCTTGTAAACGAGCTCCATCCGGTAGAAGAAGTGTGATTATTGCACCGAAGGATGGCAGAGGCCATAGTGACTGCTTCCTCAACAGCTAGCTGCCGGATGATCATACGGATTTACATGGTATAGCGTGGGAAGAGGGCCGGACTTGTTATGCACCTCGTGCATACATTTGGCACAGAAAATGCGCATTGCGACGAAGAACGCGACCTGTAGTCGTTATGGGGAGATCGGACGATTCGTCGTGCATGCTCTGCAATTCGACAGGCAAAAAAACAGATGTTCCGATACCGGGAATCGAACCCGGGCCGACCCGGTGAAAGCGGGCAATCCTAACCCCTAGACCATATCGGAATGTTTGTTTGTTTTGGCAAATTTGAATATAATACATAACCCCGACACGAAATGTGGCAAATCAGATAATCGTCGAGACTCGTCGCTATTTCTTCCTTGCTGTTATTTGTCCCACCATACGGACCGAGACGCATCCTTATACAGCTGTCCTCGCTCCGCTCCCTCATAATCGCGCAATCGATAACGCAATCGAACATCCCCCCCAGACTACGTTACTAGCCCTGACCCATAAAATCTGCACTGCGCACTCCGAGCACGCAATACACCTCACCTATGCGTATGCGTATTCTCCGAAGTCTCGGATGTCGCCATCGATGAGCGATGTTGGGTAGGCGACGGCGATGGGGGTATATAAGGATAGGGACGCCGCTGGGGTGGAAAGGTTAACGAGTCCCACAACACGAAAGGGCAATACACAGGATGCATCTTCCTGAGACGGTGAATACACTGGCGCACGAGGCAGCTGGTACAACTGGTGCGAGTGGCGGACAAGGATGTCCATTTTCATCTTCGGCGACGACCAAACCTCACTTCCACGATGCACCACAACCTACGCAGCTGGGGCAGGTCGCAGAACCACTACCAGAACCAGCAACGCAAGCACCACCGAACTTGATACAATCATCACCATACCCCTCTGAACCACATCTCCTAAACCTGTCAACCCTCGATCAGGATGCACAAGACTTGGCCCTTGCACTACAAAACTTGCGGCCACTGAGTAAGGCATACGCAACGACAGCGTACGCAGATGCCTTCAACTGGTCCGAAGTCGTCGCCTCCCTCCCCCCAACATTCAACACCAACACCGAAAAGCGGCGGCGTGCAGAATACTACATCATCGCCTTCCACTCCCGCCTCCACCCCCTCACAACCCCCCACGACCGCACAACCCTCTCCCACCTCGACTCCGCCGCCCACGCCGAAGCCAACACTCACGGCGGTCTACTGAAATACTGGTTCGGGGATGCGGATGAGGACACCTCGGGCCAACGACGGAATTTGGCGACGTGTGTGTGGAGGGCGAGGGGGGATGCGAGGAGGGCTGGACGGGGGCCGGCGCATGCGAGGGCGATGGGGGCAGTTGGGGGGAGGTATCGGGGGAAGAGAATTTTGAGGGAGGGGAAGGAAGGGCAGGGGGAGGGGGAGGTTGGGGTGGGGAAGGAGGAGGGGGTTTATAAGGAGTGGGGGGTGGAGAGGTTTACGCTGTGGATTGAGGGTGGGGAGGGAGGGAGGAGGTGGGGATTGGAGGAGATCAAGGACTGAGAGTTGTGGGGAGGTGGAGGGATACTGTAGTATGGACTTAAGACAGGATTTCGGACTTGTCGAGGGTATGGCTTGCTTGGTGTAGCTTATCATACTAATCCGCAGATGTCTGAGAATCGGACACACGAATATCCCACCTTCCGCTCTCCTTGACGTGTGTCCCTTGCCATACCCCTCATTTCTTGGTTGCCATCCCTTCCTCACAAAGATCTAGAAATCTGTAAAATTCATGATATATCAATCCGGTCTGTGCACAGGCAGCTGCCACATCACTCACTCGCGCGCGCCCCAGCTGGCTGCGACCGCGACCCGAATGACGCCAACTCATTCTGAACACCCACTCCGCTCCAAACTCATCTTCACCAATACAAACTGCAATTGATAAGATGAACCCAATCATCTCATGGACGATATTCATCGTCGTCGTGTCTGCGGCCTACATCGCCATTAACGGACCTCCCGCATTCCTCAAACCCACTTCCACCGGGGGTGCCGGTTCTTCCAAATCCAAGGGCGACGTGTCGAATTCGGATAAGAAACGTAAGCGAAAGCCCACGACAACCACAAAGAAAGCAGGAGAAGGAGAGAATGGAACACCGGCCGGGATGAGCTTCGCGGACGCGGTGAAGGAGGGGGAGAAAGCGAAGGAAGAGGTGTTGGAGAAGTTACCGGTGAAGGGGAAGACGTTCGCGAAGGCTCTCAAGGAGGAGCCGCAGCCGAGTTTTGCGGAGGTGGCGAAGGCTACTCCCGCGGTCGGTAAGAAGGGGAAGAAAGGAAAGGGGAAGGGGGCGGAGAAGGAGAAGGAGGTGTCCGTGAAAGCTACAGCGCCGCCGAGTCCGCCCGCGACCTTGTCGACCTCAACCCCGTCCATCCCCGATGAAGACGAAGAGGAAGAAGAGGACGAGTTCGAGTTCACGTTCCCCACGAGCACTGCTCAACCCGCATCCGGATTCACCGCAAATGGTCGCACCAACAGCTCCGGTCTCGCCTCGCGTAACCCCTACGCAGCTCTCGGCGCACAAAGGCAAGAGGGCGCGAGCGCGACTCATCTCGCAGCCCAACACGCTGACAAAAAAGCCCGCAAGGCGTATTCCGGAATCGAGGATATGCTACCCACCGGTACCGGCGTCGCGCGTTCCCTCAAAATCACATCGTCGCCCTCCCCGTCTTCTTCCTCTCAGCAGTCGAAACAGAGGTCGAAGAAGGAGGAGGAGGAGGAGCAGACGAAGAAGCAGCGCCAAAATGCGGCTAAACGTGCACGCGCGAAAGCCGTCAAACAGCGCGAGGAAGAAGAGCGCTTGGAGAGGTTGCGTGCGCATCAGAGGAGGGTGGAGGCGGAGAGGGTGAAGGAGTGGGAGAAGAACGGGGGCGTGCAGAAGGCGAGGGAGAATGATTGGAATGTTGTTGGGAAGAAGGTGCAGAAGGTTGGGGAGGAGAAAAAGGAGGGAGAGGGAGAGGGTGCAGTGCCGGCGTTGATTTGGGAGTGAGAGGGAGTGGGCCGAGAAGGATGATGAGGAGAACGTGCATCATGAAGGATATAATCGTAATTGCATAGCACTTTGGAACCCATAGCTCGTAGCTACACCACGATAGCAAAACATGTATACCCTTATTGTTTCGCTGCTCGGGTAATGCCCATTACCATGCTTCCATCACAGATACTTCTGCGCAGCGGCTCTAACCTTCACCTCAAACGCTGGGCTCGTGATCGGTGCGTCTACTGTGTAAAATGGGTTCAGCAGGCACTTGACATACAAATCATACACCCCCTGGAAAAATGCCCGAATCGCATCATCCTGCTTACTCTTGTGCAGGAGCATGATCTTGATGTTTCCTGCTGTGAGGAAGACGGAGATGTTTGAGTTGTTGAATCGGTCGATGTTCTTCATGTAGAAGGATGATGAGGTCCATTGAACTTCTTCCACGATATCCAATGCCGAATGAACGATGAATTGATTCATGTGGCGGATGGCTTCGCGGAACTGCTTGTTGTTAGCTATTGATCACCAGATGTCGACCGCGGACGATTCACTCACCCGAGGAACACCATCGCCTCGTCCTCTCCAAGAGCCAAACTCCATCTGAAAGATTGGATTGTCCTTTGTACCGACGATTGCAAGGTAGTACGACATCGTGTGTTTGAGGTAACGAATGTAGACTTCGAACAGACGGAGAGCCGAGATCAAGTAGATGGGTCGCGTGTCAACCCGAACGAGTTGTGATGATCACCACCAGTGAAGAATGACGAGGACGTCATAAAGTGTAGGTAACGTAGACTTCTTCTCCTTCCCGAGAACGACACGCTGATGGGTGTACCGGCCGAAGTACGACCTCACGTGCTCCAGCGTCATAGAGACACCGTGTAAACCCAGAAATCTTAAAAGAGCAATAGCAAGACTGGCATTGTACGGAGCCGTATGCCAGTCTCTTTTATTGAGTGGAAGGATGTTGGAATCACCGGGTACAATTAAGCTCAATCAATGTGCATACCCGCCTACCCGCGGCGCATTCATGTGTGCCAGCCTCACAGATGCCAGTTACGGCGCGCGACGACAAAGAAACACTGAAAGGAGAAGAACGCACTCGATCAAGAGAGTGAAAGCCAAGTCGGTTTTTGGTCACTCACAGCCGTTTGAAAAGCTCAAGGTTTGTGTGGTTCGCTGTCTGCTCTGGCCGTTGATTGACGGACGGGAATAGGTCGGCAGTGCTACAAGGAACGAAATCAAGCTTCGGTGCATTCATCCCCGAGAAAGAAGGATATACTTCGACGTATCTACAGACCGGCTCCCTCCGATATTGCAAGTGCATCGACGTTGCAATTGCAATTGATCGGTAACAGTGAAAGTGTCACAAGAGCATATCGTCAATCAGCACATACCCCGCTCTTTCACTTCACTTCCCACCAGCTCTAACACCCACAAGCGTTCCTCGCAAACCACACGATATCAAACAATGCAACTAGCAACCTTATTTCCATGTATCCCCTGCGATGGCTCGAACAACCGGTACGCTCCCTATTCCCCTCCTCTCCTTCACCTGCCCTCCTCCCTCTCCGTTCCCGCAAAGTGACACATTCTGACTCATCGACCGTGATAGGAATCAACATCAACACCGCCCCCGAATCTCAAAAGCCATGATTGGTCTTCCGTCCGGATTTCAGCATGTGGGACATATGGGTGCGGGTGATGTCGCGCCAGGAGCCACGATTACGGACGTACGTCTCTCATACTCCAGTCCTTGATAGCTGGTTGGGAGCTAAGTGTTGCTCTAGGATTCCTCGGCTATGCAAGAAATCTCGAAAGCGTTGCACAATATACCGATGAGTGGGATTCAACCGCCGCGGCGGGCGCCTGCGCCGCCGACGTTGGCTTCGCCTGTACCGGTTGGGAATGGGAGGGATAATAGGTTCTGGGGTGTCGAATACGGGAAACGGGAGAATGGTGGAGAAGGTGTCTGAACTGCGTGCTGGACACGACAGGTGGACGGAGGCTTGACCATGGGTCGCGTGGGCTGCGAATGGTGGTGGGGGGGCCATCAATGTGCGGATATGTTGATCAAGATTGACGAGTGCTGCTTCTGGCTTCACGGCTGCGCACATGCAGCGGTAGAAAGATTGGACGTTTTTTGCTAAGGGCGTTGTTGTTCTTTTTCTCTTTTCTTAGTCACCATGAGGCTTGGACGAGTAGCCTTGCCGTCAGGATCGCGATTGTGATTGTGGCTAGGGGTCTTCTGAATCCCCATGTTTTATCGGGCAATAGTAATTTGATATGTCTACCTGTTTGGAAAACGGGGCGGTGGGCGCAATGAAGCTGAAGCTTCCTCCTGATTACTTCGCATGCCGCCGACACATGGCGTCCGGCATGCTGACACGAAGAAAGCCTCGGATGGAGATACTATGGTGATGCTACCAACAAACAGATAGACGTTGATACCTGGCGCCAAAATAGAGGGTCAAACGCTTCAGTCTCATGATGCCTGTAGCTGTTTATTACATGTCCGGATTACGTGTTCCCACGCACAAGCTCAACGCAAACCTGTTGGTACAAAGCGTTGTCTGCTACCACTCCGTATGAGCATATTGTCCCTGGAAATGTCTGAGAGTATAATCTCGCTGATCCTGTCCACAACGGCATTGTCCTTCTCCGGCGATATCCTCATTACACCTCCCGAGTGGGAATGCCCCTGCGCAGCCGCGCCTCACCAGCCCCGCCCGAATCCAAATTTTCCACGACCGACCTCTATATAACCCCCGGCCTCCCTCCCCCCTCAAGGATTCCCCAACATACATCAGTAGAGGAAAATGCCTAAAAAACATTTATACTCAACCAAAGCAGCGCTACGGCGCCCCGTTCGTGAACAGTCGCATACAAACCGAGCCTAACCAGCTTGGCCCTACCTCTGTTTACGCGTTCCCGCTTTGGAGAGGGGAATCGCCTTGGTTCTTGCCCGTTTTCGGTCTTACTCTTAAGGGGTTTAATCGTTGGGGGATTGAGGCGGACATACTTTCTTGGTATTTGTCACGAAGTTTGAGTTGTCGTTCCTGTGCGTGTGACTATAGTAGCTCTAGATTGAGTGAATTTGATGGCGTGTACAAAAACTCCCTGCCTCAACCTATATCCCGTGAGAAGCCATCATTGCAGCTATAACTCGTGCTCCATCGATCCTGAGTCTGAACACTTCTGGCTGTGCCGAATGTCAACGTTAAGCGACATTGATACATCCGGGCTTCAGCATGTCGTCTGGAGGAGTATCAGCTACGCGTATCGGTTTAAAGAGTAAGACGAGAGTCCATCCTTGCTCGGAGCTATACCGTAGCACAGCCCGTCGGAGCGGATTCGAAATTTCGGTGTCTACGTTACTGCTGTGTGCAAAATTCTTGACGTGACTTTCCCATGTGCGCGCGAATCGCAAACTCCATATGACAAAAACCCCTAAAACAACATAGATAAAGGCCTCGGAGGTCGAGTAAGGGTTCAAACTGATCATACCTATCCTTAGCAATCACGTCGTGCCACCGGTTTTGGGCCACAAGGCCTCCTTCAGTCGCTTCATGCTGAAAAGGTGTTTTCAGTTATAAGAAAGAAACGGACCCTGGAAGGCACTACAGATGCAGCTCTGGGTCCCATGAGATAGAAGGAGCTTGGATGAACATGTTCTGCGTGTGGTTTCTTTGATTCTAACAGTTTTTGAGGCTTGTGGGTCCAGAGAGTGTTTTCGATGTTTTCATGCATATTCATGCAACATCATGCACCCGAGCCGAAATCCTTCATAATGTCACAACTCTTTGAGAAACGGTACTACACGCGTTTCGAGGACATCTATCGATTCCTAAGAGTCTGATCTATCGACGTATACCCTGAAATCGCCCTCCCAAGCCTTGTCCATGAAGATGGGGGGGGGGGTTCATGAAACTATCCCCGCGCAGATAGGCGGTAAAATGCGCCGCGTCAAGAATTTTGCACACTGCAGTACGGCCTCATATGGATTCATGGAGCCGAATGCGGGCCGCGACCACTATTCTGGCACCCGAACACTCCACCATCCTCCTCCCTCCGTCCCCATCGATCCCGTCAGACAATCCTAACAATTCTTACACCGGACGCGAAAGTTGTTTCACGGCGATTTTTTCGCCGAGACGACACCGAGGTCATCACCACCAACGTTCAGCCGTGAACGACCGACACACTTCTCCACACTCGCTATCGAGCACCACATCCACTCCACCTGAACAACAATGAGACAGTTCATGGCGAACAGCGCGAGCCTACGAGGGCAATTACTACCTAGGGTGGCCCTCGTGAATACACGCCGACCATGTATGTGCGTTACATACCTTCCTTGATCCAATATACAAGGCTGGCAGCGTATCCGACAGACTGCGTCACCTGTGAACCCGCCGCACCAACCCCGCCAGCACCGCTGGCACCCTCTACGAAGAAGTCCACTCCTCCCTCACCCTCCACAGCCAATCCATTGCCGTTGCTCAAGGCCTGTACACAATCTCCCCTCTAACACCAGGCTCAGTCTTTCTCCTCCCTCATGGTACACGGATATTCAACAAGTTTCTGAGTTTCATGAGGAAGCAATATTACGGGGTACGAGGCGGTCATCAGTCCGATTATTTACAAGAAGACATTGTGGGAGCAGAGTGGGCATTGGGAGAATTAGGCAGAAGACATGTTTTCGGTCACTGGGCGGAGTGCTAGTGCGGAGCTTAAAGCGGCGAAAGCCAAGGACGAAGGAGCGTAATTGCAAGATGAGGAGTATGGACTGAAACCGATGAACTGCCCAGGTCACTCACTGTCTGATGTACGCATCCGATGACTGCTCCTACCGCGATCTACCAATCCGCTACGCAGCTTTCTCACCACTACACCAGAACAAGGCCTCACCCGTGTCCGGCGTTTCCATCAGGATAATGCGCACAGCTTCTGTACACCCACTCAAATCGCTTCCGAAAATGCGGATACGTTGAGGTTCGTACATGCGGTGTTTACTGTGTTTCAACTCCCGAGTTATGAGTTCCTGTCGACAAGACCAGAGACGTTCATTGGGGGGTTGGGAGAGTGGGAGCAAGCTGAGGATGCGTTGAAGGAGGCACTCGATACGATACCACTGGACGGGAATGGTCGGCGAAGGAAGGCGATGGACCAAAGATCGACATCGTACTCAAAGACCGTGCGGGGCGACGCGACCAAACCGCAACCATCCAACTCGACTATCAACTCCCCCACATCTTCAACCTGAAATACAGGGACGGTTAATTCCAGCGACGACGGCGGCGGATGTCATCGCGTATGCCGAAGCCGTGCAGAGACGGTTATCCGGTATTTCTACTACGACTGAACCAGTACCACCAACTCCGACACTAGAACTGGCGACTCGTACATTCTCTGTAGACATCGACGCATCCGAAGGCAAACCCCTATCCAAAGCACAGAAACGAAGAGCCAACTTCACCCTGGTCGTCGGGCAGAAAGAGATGAAGAACGGGACTGTTACGGTGAGGAACGAGGGATGGGAAGCAGATGGGGGAGAAGAGTGTGGAAGAGGTGTATCGGATGCTTTTGGAGTTGGAGAGGACGTATCAGTAGATAGACTAGACTCGTGCGCCGGCGCCTATGGTCAACACACGATGAAATTGAGCAAATACGCGCCCCCGGACGTCGATAACACCCCAAAATTTAAACCTTGCATCCGATTTCTCATTGTTCAAATACCACATGCCCGGCTACTCGACCGTAACACTACCACTCTACTCGCCGCCACTGACTCAATTCCACTCACGTCTACTCCTCATCACTCTCAACAATCCTCCTCCTCTTCGCCTTCTGCCCCTGACTCTGACTCTGTCCCTCCTTCTCCTCCACACTCACACTCACATCCTTCTCCTTCCTCTCCCCCCCAACACCAGCACCGCCAGCACCGGCCTTCGCTTCCTCGTCGCTATCATCATCATCACTAAACTCCGGCGCCTGTCGCCTCCGACTCGCCGATTTTCTCCGGTCGTCATTTTCTTCGTCGGTCATCACCGCTTCCTCTTCTTCCTCTTCACTCTCCACATCTTCCTCCTCATCGTCTTCCTCGTCTTCGTCGTCTTCATCATCGCTTTCCTCACCCCTCTTCTTCGTCTTCGGTTTTTTGTTGTGGTACGCAGCAGCCCCTTGTGCTTTAACCTTCGCCAACCTCCGCGTCCTCTCCCCATCCTCCTCCTCATCCTCAACAACAAACCCATCATCCCCCTCCCCCTCCTCCGCATACCTATTCCTCCCTCCCCACCCCCCTGCTCCCCTCGCTTCCTCAACCTCGAGTGCAGCGGCAGAAAGCCCGTCCTCGCCGTATTCCAGCCTATCACGTGCAGCGCGGCGTTTTGCCTCCATACGCTTTTTCGCACGGAATTGGTCTTCGAGGGCGAGGAGATGTGCGGCTTGTGCCTCTTCCTCCTCCTTACCTACCGCATACAACATGATTCCCCTCTTCCCCGCTCCTCCTGCTCCTGCTCCTCCTGCTCCTCCTGCTCCTGCGCCGGTGGCCACGGGGTTCTTCGCCTTCGCAACAGCAGCCATCATCCTATGCGTCCTACTCCCCGTCCCAAACGGAACGACGCCGATTTCTCGTCCGATAGTGGTGCTGAGTCGGACGAGTGATGATTCTTGGTGGGAGGTTGCGAGGTAGGTTTGGGAGGGGGGGAGGGGGGTTGTTGTTAGGCGGAAGTGCTCGGAGTTTATGAAGAGGGTTAGGGAGGAATCGGACCAGCGGACGATTCGGGCGTTGCTGGTGACAGCGGAGGAGGGGTTTAAAGAAGAGGGAGAGGAGGGGTGGCGCCAACGAATCGTGTTTTCGATTTTTGCGAGCGCGTCCGGGGCGGATCCCGGGATTGGGACGTATGTTGCTGGATCGAAACACTCACTCTCGATCGCTAAAAACGCGGGGAGGGTGGAGTGGATAATCCCATTTCCTGCTCCTGCTTCGGGTGCGGAGGCGGTGGGTGGACTCGGGAATGCGGCGAGGTCGACTTCGAGGGGAGGGGTGTCGTCGTCATTGTCGTCGTCGTCGTCGTTGGCGGTGGTGTAGGGGTCTTGGGTGTTGTAGTTTTGGGATTGGTCGGCATAGGTGGGCTGCTCGTCGTCATCATCGCCGAAAAGGTCGTCTTCGCCTGCTGCTTCGTCCTCATCCACAGCTTGTTCAGGAACTGGATCTACATCCCCATCTCCGAATAAATCATCCTCGTCATCACCATCTACCACATCCGCAACCGCCGGTTTCGATACAGCCGAGGCGAGGTCGGGGAGAGCGTCATCCTCGTCTTCGTCGTCGTCTGCGATGACGCGACGTGTTTTGGTTGGGACTGGGGCGGGGTGGTTAGCAATGGTGATCATGATGCGATGGGTGGGAAGGGGATGTACCTGTTGATTCCTCGATGTCGGCCATGCGCTGTTGTGTGCTGTGCTCGACTGTATGCTGTGCTCGACTGTATGCTGTGTGCTCGAGGTAAACGGAGGTGGGTGGTGATGTAGGCACAGCCACAGCGCTCGACTGCCAGGTCATCTGTTTGGTTTGCCATTTGAGAAACATCTACCAGCATCGGTGGTCCAACGGTATGATGTGCGCTTGCCATGCGCGCGACCCGGGTTCGACTCCCGGCCGATGCATGTTTGTTAAGTTTTTTGCTCGTTGGTTGCATTGCCCTGCCGACGTCATAATGGAAAAGTTGCAAACCGGGATACCGCCATCTTTGATTACTCCAACAAAATGGCAGCAGACTCAAGCGAACGAGGAGGACCGATGGAAACGACATCCCACTCCTCCTCCCACTCCCACACCCACGTCCACGGCCACGGCCACTCCACATCAACCGACGATACCGGCAACGGAACAGAGCGAGGCCAGCACCCCAACCGCCGCAAACACGATCCGGACCCGCACCACGAATCCCAAAAACACTCCGGCGCCCTAGCCCCCAATGAAGCAGAACAAGGTGCCCTCGGTGCCGAAATCTCCGCCGAATCCCCTACCCGCGTCCGAAACCGCTCCTCAACCCCCCACCCCCCATCCCGACTCCACAAACTCCGTATATGGTGGGAAGGCGTCCGACCCCAATGGCTCCGCGAAGTCATCGCCGAATTTGTCGGGACGGGTGTGATTGTGTATTATGGGTTGGCGGCACAAGCCACGTATGCGCTCGCGAACCCGGGTGATACGAGTCCGGCCCTCATCGCGGGATTCTCGTTCGCGGTGGCGATCGCGATTGCGGTTTTCGTTTCTGGTCCCGTGTCTGGTGGACATTTCGCTCCTGGCCTCACTATCGCCTTCGCGCTCTTCAAGGGATTTCCGGCACGTAAAGTCCCATTGTACATCCTCTCCCAACTCCTCGGCGCAATCGTCGCGACAACACTCTTATACGGCATTTTCTCCCCCTTTAACCCGTCCGTCTTCACCTCCGTCGAAGCACAACCATACATCTCTCCAGGCGACCCAATGATGGGCGGAGGCGC
Source organism: Saitoella complicata NRRL Y-17804 (assembly GCF_001661265.1). NCBI lineage: Eukaryota > Fungi > Ascomycota > Saitoellomycetes > Saitoellales > Saitoellaceae > Saitoella > Saitoella complicata. The sequence continues at coordinate 16,538 of NW_017567023.1, read as the reverse complement.
TAAAGTACTTATGGAGCTCTCTGCAGACATCCTCACCGCACTCGCCATCTGGGCCGTCCTCGACCCCTCAAACCCATTTATCACACCCGCCGTCGCACCATGGTCGATCGGACTCATCTTTGCCGTTACCATTTGGAGTTTCTCGGATTTGTCGGTTAGTGCTAATACGGCCCGTGACACGGGGGTGAGGATTGCCGTGTCGATGTTCTGGGGGCCGGGGGTGTGGAGCGGGGTTAGTGGACGCGGGGTTGAAGCGTGGGTTGGAGGGTTGGTCCCGGTTTTGGGGAATGTTGTTGGGGCGGCGGTTTATGAGGGGATGTTTGCTACTGAGGTCGAGGAGGAGGAACGGAGGTTTTTTGAGGAGGGTGGTGACCTTGATGATTTAGGGAAGGACGTGTATGACGATTATGACAGTGAGTATGGGAGCAGTGGTGGGGAAGAAGGAGAGTTGGATCCCATCGACGAACACCCCACCGACGAATCCGATTTCGATTTCGACTTCGAAAACGGGGGCGATACCGCAGTCGGCACCGATACGGAGTTTGACGGTGCGGAGAAGGAATACCAACACCAACGCCAGGATCGGAGGGAGTCGAGGCCGGAGTTGAATGTTGGACGGGGGACGAGGAGGGCGGAACGCCATTCGGAGGGGGGGAGTCGACGCGATACCCAGGGCCGTGGGTCACACCGCTCGCACCACTCCATGTCAAAATACGACTCCCACCATTCCAACCGCCACGGCTCGCATCACTCGGGCTCCTACAACTCCCGCACTCCCTCGCGTGCTTCACAAGCTTCAGCCACCCCCAAACAAAAAGCAAAAGCAGCCCTCGTCGGCCTCGCAATGCGCAAACCCCACTTCCACCACCCAAAAGTCTTTGGGGGCGTTGCCGGGACGAATTTGAATCGTGCGTATTTGGACAGTTTGAGGGGGAGGGATGGGGTTAGTAAGAGGTTTTGGGAGCGAACGAACGATGGGAGGTCGGGAGACCGCGAAGGCGAGGGGGGGTCCAGGGGGCGGGAGGGGAGTTTTAGGGGCAGTGTGAGGGAAGATAGTGGGAGTTATCGAGGAAGTACCGCCAGCGCCAGCGTGAGGGATGGCCATGGTGGATCCTCTACGCAACGTGGACGACAAGGCCGACCCCAAACTCGCGATCGAGGAAGCGAAAGTTACCGCAGCGGAGACGGGCATTCACGGCGAAGTCGTCACAAGGGCGAGAGTTATGCCTCAGCGCGCGGAACTGGGACTGGTGCTGGTGACTCGGAGTTACGAGCGCGACAACCGCAACGAACACAGGGCGGCGATACGACGAGACATGCCTCCGCGAGTTCGTTTCCGTGGGAGGCGGGGGCTGACACCAACACCAGGGAGAGGCAGGGAAGTTCGTTAGGGAGGGATGTTTGGACGATGGGTGGTGAACACCGGGATGAGGATGAGGGTGGGAGTGAGTTGAGGGAGGTTGTGACGGAGAAGGTGCCGGAGTAGACGGATAGAATTATAGATTGGGGTGTGGGGATTAGATAGAGCACCTCGGTTTAGATACCAGATATACATACATTTATTGGCATTGAGAGGATTTGGTTCCGAGGTTCGAGGTTGGATATGGTATTTCTTCACGTTATTCGAAATGCGCTCGACTTCAAGCTTCATATCCTACTCTTCTAGCCCTGCTCTCAGTTGGGGTATATTGCAGTTCATCCATGCTCCTTGATTCTCTTCCCTCATATTCTTGCGATCGTGCGAGCCGGTCGCTCTGCAGCTCTACCCGGTGTCGTTCGTCGATCCTCGCCATGCGTCAAAGACGAGTCTGTCGTGCCTTGTCGGCACTCGTTCCTGTGCCATTCTGTATTCCTTTCCTCGTGCTTCATTCCCACCCCATCCTGCTCACGTCTGTTGTTCTGCGACTCACGATACCAAGCATCATAACCAGCCCGCGTGAGTCCTACCCCACAGACTCACATACAACCAAAGTTGACACCTCACAAATGTTTCGTCCCTCCAATCGCCTCGCCCCTAACCTTTCCCCAATCAATCCGCCCATCAATATCCATGTCGGTCAACCCAATCACCGCAACATTATCGCCCCTGATAACATACAACCCCAATACCACGACCTCTGTCTCGATCTCTTCTCCCTGTGCTTCGTGGACTTCTAGGGGCGTTTTGAGGACCCGTTCGATGGTATTTGAGAGTACGATGTTGGTTGTTTGGTCGAAGGCTTTTAGGATGCCGATGACGAGCCGGCCGTCGCATGTTATTATTGTTACTTGTTTTTCGATGAAGCGGGTTAGGGCGGACATTGGTGGGTGTTCTGTGTGGGTTTGTGTGGGGGGTGGTTTCTGGGACGGTTATGGAGTGCGGAGTGGTGCGAGGAGATGTGGTAGAAGCGGGATGGATTTGTCGCTGTGGTCGCGGAGGTGGAGAGAGGGTTGTAGAGGGTGAAGATCTCGTCTCTTGGGATAATTGCAATTGCAATTGGATTTTATGACAGTTGCGGTTCGAGATGTTTCGCGTACAATGTCGCAGCAGCTGCAGTATACGGGTACCGCGACGCAGGCTGGGCAGGATGTTGAGAACCATGAAAAGGCAGATAATGTCATATCTCTCTTTATAATCTACGTTAAAACCCTCCTCATCCTGTCTCTCAAAGCCCTCCTCCCTACACCCCCATGTTCCGCTCCTTGCAGCGCGCCTGCCCGCCGGCGCCCTTGACGCGGTACACCATAAACATTCAACTCCATCTGCACCACCACCACCACCCATCCATTCCATCTCAATCTCTCCCTCGAGCAACCAGCTCCCTCCTCTGCCCACCATTTCTTCCACGATGTCAAACTTCTTCCGCTCAATGGGCCGACGGGCCGGAAAGAAGACCCAACAACAACAACAACAACAACAACAAGCCCCTCCACCACCGGTACCATCAATCCCCCAGCAACAGCAGCAGAGACAGGTTCAGCAGCAGCAACAGGTCGAGGAACCGGAACCGTTGTTTATGAAGCAGCCGTTTGCGCGAAGTGCGATCGTGAAGGGCTCCTTCAAAACAATCACCGCCCTCCCAAAATACGTGGATCCAAACGAATGGCTAGCCCTAAACCGTTCGTCGCCCCTCCCCTCCTCTCCCTTCTCCATCCTAACATCATCGTATTTTATCTAGTTTTCGAATTCTTCCAACACCTCTCCCAATTTTGGGACCTAACCTCCCCCTCCTGCACCCAAACCACCTGCCCAACAACCCACCCAACCCACCCGCCCTCCCCCCAAAACCCCCCAGCGCACATCTACATCCCCTCCCTCCTCACCCACCTCTCCTCCCTCCTCTCCTCCCCCTCCCACTTCCCAACCCGGCACGCACACCCATTCCCTCGAAACTTTGGACAAATTGCGAGAGAGGTGTATGCGCAGATGTGGCTCGTTTTCGAACATGTTTATTGGAGGCATTTTGAGGTTGTTGTTGATGGGGGGGCGGAGGCGCATTGGAATAGTTTGTTTGCGCATTTTGTTACGTTTGGGAGGGAGTTTGGGATGGGCGCGGAGCAGGGGGGGATGGGTGGGGGTAGTGGGAGGATGGGGGGGTTGGTTAGGAAGTTTGAGGAGCAGGGGAGTGTTATTGCGATCGGGGAGCAGAAATGAAAAGTTGGTGCTTGATGTTTGGTGTGGTGGCAGCTGGCTGCGAGCTTGAAAGGACATTGAAAGACACACGATTGAGGATAAGAATGAGATTGAGATGGCTTGGCTTACACATAAGCATATGAAGATTTTGGACAGGATAGGACAAGACTTCGGAAATATACCCAACATACACGCTCGTTTATCAAAAAAGCTGTCATTGTCATGGGCATGCGTTCGTGGTGTTTGAGTACATTTGCATGTACTCGCTGCTCTCCTGTGATGTAGTGAGACCAGTCGAAGTTGGTGTGTTCGAGGAAGGGACGTTTACCAAGGTCGAGAGCGCAAGTGACCGTGAAGGGTACCCACGCCTATGCGAGGCGGAGAGAGGAGGAGGGTGGAGGATGATACGGAGAGTAGAAGGATTGAGGAGAGGAAGATGATTGTGCGTGCTGTAGAACTTTATTGAGTTATATGTATAGTATCCCCGACTCCGAAGAATGCTGTCTATGCCAAGGGTATATATGCTGTTCTTCTCTTTCCTCACCCAAACCGATTGTTACCCGAATTCTAGTAACTCCCCGTGATACCTCACCAGCCATTACCGTACTTAGTGAATGTCATGACCAATACCAGTCGATATGTGGGTAAGCAACTACCATATTCACGGGCCTCTTTCTTAGGTGTCCCACATGCAGGCGTGAGAGTCGACGTCAGATCGAAGTATACCTTATGACAACGGAGAATGATACTGCAGCCATGATATAAAGCAAATAGTCCATATATTAAAATGCCCAAAGTGCCGAAATCGAAGTGTCCTAGCCAGCCAATGTAACTCCAAGATGCCCTTTGCTTTCGTTCGCGATCGAGGTATATATCATCCAATGTCTCTTAAGCCTTTTCTCAAGCTGCATTCCATCTTCTTCACGTAAATATCATCGCAATCCCGTCCTCGATTTCAATGGACTGAAGATGCCCTTCAACCCTGTCTCTCCACCGCCAACTCCAACTTCGCGATCTTAACATCCTTCTCCATCCCCTGCTCCCTCAAATCCAAAACCTGCGTCCTCAACTCATTCACCTTTTCCTCCACACTCCTCAAACTCGTCGTAGCCACGCTCAACTCAGACGACAAACGATCAATCTCAAGGCGCCGGGATTCAGACATAGCCTGTACAGACCCCAAGAGCTCTTCACGCGCTTTAGCGGTTTGACCCAGCATCGTCAACGACTCTTCCAGCATTCCGATACGACCGAGGTAAGTCGCGTTCATACCCTCCAACTCCCTAACCTTCGCCTCAGGTCCCATACTCCCACCCGTACCCGGTCTGGATCCAACCGACGCACCAGTCTTGACCTTCTCCTCCAACTCCCAAATCTTCCGCTGCTGCACCCTCTCATCCATCCTCATCGTCTCCACAATCCCCTCGAGTTCCATCCGACGCCGCTCAGAATCCTTGTACTGCTCCGCATACCGATCACGCGAGGCAGAAACCTCGTCGAACTCGCGGCGCCAGGAGATTTGTTCTTTGACGATGTCTTGGGCGACGGAGCGCATGTCCTCCTCGAGGCCTTCGTAGCGTGTTTGGAGGGTGTCGTATTCTTTTTCGACTTCTTCTTTTTCTGCTCTGAGGACTTCGAAGTCGACTAATGCTTCCTGTGCGGACGCGAGTTCGGACTTTGTGATATTGAGTTCGTTTTCCAGCTGTGGTCCCTTGCCCGCCAGTTTCTTCAATCCCACATTCGCCGCTTCGAGGACTTGAATCCGTTTCTTGGCAGCCTGCAACCCAGCCAACATATCATCTTCGTCGTCCGCATCCGAACCCTGATCTTCCCCATCAACTTCCTTCTCCTCTGTGACCGCAGCCGCAACCGCAGCCGGGGAAGGCGACGCAGGGAACTTGAACCCAGGAGTCTTCCTGACGGGACTAACCGGCTTTACAATTGGAATAACCTTCTTCTCCTTCTCTGGCTTGACAAAGACTTCATCGCCGATTTCGGGGATGAACTCGTCCATGGGAGAAGCGTACTCAGCGAGCGGGGAAGCTGGAATCGCAGGCGGGAAAGCAAAAGCGAACGCGGGTGCAGAGGGATCGAGAGTCGAGTTCGCTCGGGCATGGCTGTGGCCGTGCTGCTTTGTGACAGATGATTTCCGCTCGGATGAGTGCTCGTGCTCGTGCTCGAGTCCAGGCTCCTCGGTGTGTGACTCAACGACCGAGTCGAGTGCGGACACAAAAGACGGAAGGCGGTGATGCGACGAACCCGCGGGACTGCGTAGAGAAGAAACCGGCACGCCATCGAATCCGAGTCCGAGTCCCATCACAGGTGAGGCAAGAGAAGAAGAGATCGAAGGTAGACGCGCGTGCGCGAACCCAGCCTGTGCACCGAGTTGGGCAAAATTCGTGGTGGTTGGTGCGTAATGCTGACGGCCGATGAAGTTAAAATTCGGGCTCAACGGACCCGGACTCAAGATTGGTAGGTGCGCGAGTGAAGAAGATGCAGCATGTGATGGTCTTGGATCGCTGGGACCCACACCAAGGGCAGCGAGTTTTGCTTCGCGGAGAGCGTGGATGTGGGTATTCCATTCCGTAGGGTCGGGGATGTGGACTGTAGGTTTCTGTTTCTTTGATGGGGATGAATGATTGAAGATTGGTTTCGAACTCGATTCGGGACCCTATGCGTTTCTTCGTAAGTTCTCGCGTCCAGTCAACGTCCATGTCCGTAACTTACCTCAGGTGTCGGTCGAATTGAGTTCGACGCACAAGCTTCTCTCACGTCCCACGCCGGCACACGAATAACCACCGCCTTTCCCTTCCACCTCACCACATTGTTCGCAGCAGATTTCTCGGTCTTTGCGGGTGATACGGCCTGCGGGGGCGGAGTAGCCGGTGGACTGGCCAATTGTGCGACGAAGCCCTGGCCGGGGGAGTAGTGCAACGGCTTGCTGGGAGTACCGGTACCGGAGGCAACGGATGTCGGTGGAGTGGCCAACATCGTGAAACGAGTAGACAGAGGACAGTTGGCCTTCAACCGGTCGTCTTGATGGAGGTGTGTATGAGGGCTGCCCAGCCAACCTGTCGGTGGTGTTTTGGTACGCAGGGGGGTGTCTAGCCAAAATTAGAAGGAGGAAAACATTGCGATAAGCATGAAGGGAATGACACGGGTTGGGAAGAGATGGACTCGGGAAACGGACGGGGTGGAAGGAGAGACCTTTTTCTTGTCCATTTTCGATTTACAGGGAGTGGAAGGGTCTGCAAAGGGTTATGTTCGCACACGTGAATGCTGCGTTTCGCGCTGCGCATGCAGAATTCGAATCAGAATGGTCCGCAGCAATTACACTGGCTACATTCGGCACTTTGAACATTTAATGAATGAACTATTTGCTTCAAGCCAACGCATGGTAACCGTACGCGTACGGTAGTTCTCTCCATTGTAATTGTGTATGTAATACGGCCGTAGGCGATCTGGTTGCATGGCGCCCTGCCAGCGCACAGACGGGGAATTTCGCGAACGCTGTCTGCAGCCAAACCTTAAGTAAAACTGGTAACCCTAAGTTTCGATGTTTTAAGCACCACTTGAACACTCTTAGATTTGGCAACTTAAGGACTGATATAAATGGAATTCTGTATATAACTGGCAAATAACTGACCGAGTTTCAGCTTCTTAGACAGTCACAACCCCTTTCGCTAGCCCTCAGAGGGTTCCTCCGATAGGTCATTAGCAAATCCGTATCGACTCACGTATCGAGAAGGGTTCCGGATTCGAAGCCAGCGCCGCCCGCATCCGGTAGACGGATCTGGATCCTCTCAGAAACCCCTTTTTCGAAAGTTGTACAAGGATAATACGTACCGAAATGTCTTCCAATGATCCCTCAACCATCACTCCGCCATCCATATCAACTTCTGAACCAGAACCCGTGATTCATTGGTGTAGGAGTGGTTGGTTTGGGGGGAAACACCGGATGGGGAGTTAGGGTTAAAAGTCAATGGAGAATAATACGTTCACAACACAAAAGAGGTGGGTGCTTGGCCTCTGTGCAGAGTACCGAGATATAAGCGTACCCTCAGACTAGCGTATATACGGAAACGGATACCGTCGCCAGTGGGCTTACCGCGAGATGAAGGGTGAGAGTTCATGTCAGTAGCGGTATTTCTATTTTGAAAAAAGGGTTCAAGGACTAACAACGGACCTGCTGGCCCAATGGTTAAGGCGCTTGACTACGAATCAAGAGATTCCAGGTTCGAGTCCTGGGTGGGTCGTTTCCTGTTTTTGATGTCGCCGCTTTCCCGTTGCAGCTGTACCGATCGAACGCTTCGCTAGAAAAACCGCCGATCGATGTCAAGCAAAGTGACGATGAAGTTGACAGTTTGTTCTTACGCAGTGCAGCTTTTGGTGCCGGCGATGAATGATTCACAGGGTTGCAACGACATGTACGCATAACATCTTCGAAATTAATTCCATATCTAGATCTAGCTTAAGGTGATGCAAAGAGGTAAAAGTCCAAGTAGTAACATCCGTGCATTGCTCTCCATCACACACCTGCCAACCATGCCATAATCGTCGATGCAAACGTGTCCGTATTATCCGCCTGCTTTGCAACGCTCGCCCCATCCAAAGTCACCATGTTCACTATGCCGACCGTGTTGAGGTTGTAGAGATATATCGCGGATGAGCTTTCAATATCCACGATCGAGGCCTGACACGTCTCGTCCTCCAAACACGTCTGGGAGTAATCTTGGAAGAAAGAGTATAAGCCGCCACCGTATAGGTAAATGTTGGCAGAGTCAACAATGCGAAGACCCCAGGCCATGTTGCATTCAACGTCATTACTTGCGCAACCCGAGAAGTCCGGATCGTTGTATGCTGAGTTGGTGCTAAACGGTGTTGGGGCCAGAGGCGTAGATTGGTAGTAAGGTGTCTCAGTCTGAATCATCGTCATCAACACATTAGCGGCGTTGATGATGGAGTATTGATACATGACGGAATGCTCCGAAGCGGTACCATACAACCAGACCGGTCCTTGCTCGGCTTCGATCAACACACCACGAGCATTGTATAACGAGATTTGGGTTTGCGCTGAGATGTCAAGATCGTGATCAGCGGTCCAAATCCACAAGTTCTCACCGTAGAACGATGCTTCAGAAGTGATGTGTAGTTTCAAGAATGAACCCTCACATGCAGCGCTGACAGCAGCAGATGTAGGGCATTGACTGGTCTGTAATTGCGTACCGATGGCACCGCCAATACGGAAATGCGAGTCCCACATGCCGGAAACACCTTGACTCCCGGCGGGATCGCGAATGTTCCACTGCACCAGAATCGCACCGGGTGCAGGTCCCTTCGTCGTGAACAACATATCTGAGATCTCAACTACACCATCATCGCCCACATTGCCGACCTTCCACATTGGGATAGGATTGGATGAATCCGCAAAGTTCGAACCATATGCCATAACCGTACTCCAGACTTCACCCACAATCCTCGAGCCAGCAGGGATTGTGATGGTATTCGTAACGACATACGAACCAGCAGGGAAGTAAACAATCTTGCATCCGGCGTACTTATTCAGAGTCTTCTGGATAGCCACGGTATCATCGGTATACCCGTCTCCGGCCGCACCCATGGCCTTCACGGAGACAAATTGATCCACGCCATACTGTTCGTACTGTGGTCTTGATCTCTCGAACCAGAAAGCGCCGCCAACCCCGCCGTGAAGAAGAGATGAAGATTTGGATGGACCGGTCAAAGTACCCTGCTTGAAACTTGCTACAGATGTGGCGGAAGTATACACATGGCCCTGACCCCAGGACGTGATCGTAGTGGACCCAATTGATCCAGCTAAGATGGTTGATCCAGACGGTGATGCAACAATTTTTGGGACATTCGTGACCTGCACATTGTCCAATAACAAAGATCCAGCAGCCTCGGGTGAGGACGAAGATGACATAACAGTGGCGACACCAACCGGTGTGTTTGTAATGACTGCATCCATCAAAATCACTCCTCCAACCTGTCCGTTACTGCTGCCTCCACTTGTGATATCCAAGCCGATATTACAATTGTTGATGTATAAAGACTTGAACGTCCAGCCCCAGTTCCAATTCATGAAGATCGCAGTCGCCGCATTGTTGATCGTGATGTTCCGAGAAGTAAACTGCTGGTTTCCGACCCACATAGCGTACTTACCCCCATTAAAGATGAGATCGGACATAAACCCCCCACTTCCGTTATCCATGAAGATACCCTGATCCGAACTCTTCATATTGAACACCAGATTTGTCAAACTCGTAGCCTGTGCGACTTGCCAATGGATACATGTCGCGCCAGCGGAGACGGAAGAGGTGTCCAGGATAAAGTTCCGGACTTGGCGGTAGAAGTTGTTTTGGTTGGTCCACCAGTTGGTACCAGATGAATCGTACGGATCAGAATCAATGAGAGCCATACCGGAGAAGCCGCTCGCACCCTTAATCGTGGGCATGTTGTTCTTGTCTCCGACGAGTTGGGTAAAGTAGTACATCTGAATCGGGCTACTGACGAGGTAGGTACCCCCAGGAAAGTAGACAAGTGCTGGTTGGATGGTAGATGAAGAGCATCCCTGCCCGCAACGTCCACCGGCAGAGATTGCCTTATTAATTGCAGCAGTATCATCAGTAACTCCATCTCCAACAGCACCATAGTCTTTGACATTCCTGTAGACAACATACGAGCTGGGATTAGAATTGAATGCAGCCGTGCCATTGTGGGTAATGGACTGGATCCACATAGGGGCTCCAGCAGAGACCGTAGCGAGCCCTGTGCAGGCAGACTTGGCGGTAGAGGATACCTTCGCACTGGTCTTTGACGAGTTGGTAGTAGTAGCAGTTGTCTTCGATGTAGTTTTAGAGCTGGTAGTAATCTTGGAAGTCGTCTTCGATGCCGAGGTAGTCTTAATAGTAGTCTTAATAGTAGTCTTAGCGGTGGTCTTCGCGGTGGTCTTCGCGGTGGTCTTCGCGGTGGTCTTCGCGGTGGTCTTCGCGGTGGTCTTCGCGGTGGTCTTCGCGGTGGTCTTCGCGGTGGTCTTCGCGGTGGTCTTAACAGTAGTCTTAGCAGTAGTCTTCGCGGTGGTCTTCGATGTTGTTTTTGACGTTGAAGTAGCTTTTGTGGTAGTTTTGGATATAGACGTCGTCTTCGGAGTTGACGTAGTCTTTGCGGAAGTCTTCGACGTTGAGCTACTCTTCACCGTGGTCTTCAAAGTCGTACTCGCAGCCTTCGTAGTAGAGGACTTTGTCGTAGACGAAGTCTTCGCGGTGGTTTTCGACGTCGTCGTCGTCATAGTAACAGCCTTGGTCGTGCTTGTCGTAGACCTGGTCGTCGTAGTCGTAGTCGTAATCGTGCTCGGCCTCGTTGTACTTTTCGGGGTAGATCTGTTGATAGTGGACTTTGAGGTCGTAGTCGACCTCATCACGGCGCCTTGCGCGAGTCCACTCGTCCCACAATGGTACACCGTTGGATCATAACAACCACCGTTGCACCCCTCGTACCCATTCGGGCACAACAACGTGGCGCCGGTGTTATCGGTGATGCAGCCGTACCTGCTATTGTCGTAGCACATGTCGCCAGAAGTAGTCGCGCAGCATCGTTCGCCAGAGACGCAGTTTGCGGAGCAGGGTGAGCCGGAGGAAGAAAGAGAAGAAGTACTAGTGGAGGGTGTAGTAGAGGTCGTCGTGGTCATTGCCATGTCAGCCGTACCCACAGCGGAAGTTGTGGAAATTGAAGTCGACATGTATGCGGCAGACGAAGAGGACGACGAAGTGTCCGCACCCTGTGCCAATCCTGAACTCCCACAATGATAAAGCGTCGGATCATAACAGGCACCAAAACAAGCATTCATCCCAGAACTGCACAGCACCACACTTCCAGTGTTGTCCTCAAAGCAGTCCATGGCATTCGGATCATAGCATTGAGCGCCATTGCTGGTGGTAGCGCAACAGGAGAAGCCGGAGCCGCAGGACGTTGTAGAACAGGTAGTATCGCGGCGGTGGAGAGTTGAGATCAAGGGAGAAGCCGATACTGAGGTAGAGGCGAGGAGCGTGAGGGTAGCGAAGAGTGTTGGGAGGGTGAGCTTCATCTTGTGTAGGTTGCGTGAGCGAAAGGTAGAAAGCGTCCGTTAAGAGAAAAGTTGATCTGTAAGGAGAGAAGGGTAGTGATCGAGGGGAAAGACCGATCCAGTCGGTCAATCAAGTTCAAGCGTCGACGGTGAAAGTGTCACAATCGTTCAAAGTTCGGGTACGAACGAACGTCGATAGAGCGAGTGCCGGAGGAGAACGTCGGAAGCACTCAACTTTGCGCTCAGTCGCAATTGCAGTAGCAGTAGCAGTCGCGAAACAGAAGAAGAAACCGCCTGCGGTTTCGAGTAAAAGAATGAAAGGGTGATAAATGTCCAAGCATCCATCCTATGTACTGCAGCTGGCCTCGACCGGCGGCGGAATTGTTTGGGGCGCACTTGCAGGCCGGTGGATAAGCTTGTTGTTTGTGTTGGTCCGTGCATTTGGACATGTGCGATTGCGCGGAGCCGATTCAGGGGGGAAGGAGGACAGCGTAAGCTTGGCAAGTGCTAGATCGCTTCGTTTCGAATTGAATACTACTTATGAACAAGTACTTAGGGTTGTAGAGCTCGGACTCGTGAATGTGCACATATTCAAGAACGTAGATTCCACACGCATATGTAGCCCAACCCTTAATGAACTCCAACCCTCTCTCCCCCTCCCTCGTCAGTATCAACGATCAACAACCCTCCCTTCATACTTCCTCATCAAAACCCCATACGGATCCTCCACGGCCTTCCCCAGATACGCCCACGCACCCGGAAAATGCAAAATCCAATCACCCCTTCGCCACTGTCTACTCCCATCCTGAACACATCCGATCTCATCCGGGTAAGAGTTAAGCTGATGTTGATCCGGCATCCACACATGTCTCGGATGAAGAGTCGGAGGAGAAGGGGTGTTGGGGCCAGGACGAGGGTAGGGCCCGGGAATCTCGCCGAGATCGATGAGGGTCCGTTGCATGGCATCCTGCTCACTCCCCTCCTCTCCCTCTTTCCCACTCATCCCCCGTTCCCAGACCCTCATGACAAACTCCCTCGACCACTCGCTGTTCCGCATCAAGAACACCCCAGCATTGAGCGGATTACAATCTCTCGCGATAAGCATATCGACAACCCCCGTCTCCCTGCCCTCCCCCTCCTCCGCCGACCTCAACTCCTGTGCGATAACACCCTCGACCGAGACTGACATATTCGTAACCAACGTATCGAAATCAATCCACAATACCCAATCCCACTTCTTCAGTCCATACTTGTCCTTCCTATCGAACGCGTCGCGGAGCATGAGCATTTTTGCCCAGACTTGTCCCTTGTGCGAGGGGAGGCCGGTATGAGGCGCAAGGAGGGGGAGGAAGTCGTAGTTATGGCGGAGGGCGTAGGCGTGTTTATTCAGGAGGGAGAGGGAGGTGTACGAGACGGGACGGTTTTCGGTTGTCAGGATCACGATTGATGGTTGCTCGTCGGCGGCGGGGACTGGAGCGACGGCCGCCGCGTTTCCGGGATTGCCGTTGAGGTCGGTGGTAACGAGAGGGGAGGGGACGTTCACGATTTCCGTAACACGCGTACCCGTAAAGGCGGTGAGAAGCAAGTAGGTAACCACGAGTAGGAACAGGAACTGCGCAACCCTCTTATGCGGTATAGCCGTGAACCATGCCGGGCAACGGCGCGATGGAGCGGAGCGGCGGCGGAGTTTGCGTTTCGATTCGGGGTCCATGTCGAGGGTTGTATGACTTCGTACCTTCAGTCGCCTCGTTCCACACGTCCTCTCCAGACAAAGACCAAGGCTCCCGCGATGCTCGTGCCGTGGTGCAAACCTTATCGAATGCCAATCGGCTGCTTAGCGGAATTTGCCGGTGACGATAGAAGCGAGTGTGGGGTGCGTGAGACAACAGACGCGCTCAACCACCACCACCACCCCGTCTCCAGGCACACCAACAAACAATGAATCTCCTGTCCCTCCTCCTCTTCGTGGGGATCGCCACAGCCTACGGCCCAACCGGCCACCACCTAACAGCCTCCCTCGCCTCCCACTTCCTCACCCCCACAACCCAGGCCTACCTCCTCGCCCTCGCCCGCCACGCCCATACACCCGGCTACCCACCCGACACCGTACAATCCTTCTTGGTTAGGGTTGCGCCATGGGCTGATTATATCAAGAGAACGAGGGGATGGGCGTGGAGTGGGAGGTTGCATTATGTTAATGTTGGGACGGGCGTGGAAGGGGGGGATTGGCCGCCGCAGCGATGCGAGTTCGCGTACGAGCTCCCAAAGAACCCCGGTGATGGTGAGGATTTGATAGGTGGTATTTACAACATGACCACCCATCTTTCCGAAGGCGCGGAACTTTGGCGTCTCGATAACGCCACGGGTGCTGGTTTGGATGACGTCCCTCTCCGCTTTCTCGTACATTTCTTGGGTGACCTCCATAACCCACTCCACCTCACCGGCCGCGCACGAGGCGGAAACGACGTTTGGGTCAAATTCGAGGGACATAGGATGCGACTTCATGGGGTATGGGATGGGGGTGTCCTTAACAAACGGATTCGCGAACTGGAGTGGGCGAGGGCGGAGGAGGAAGATGTTGGTGGGGTGGTGGAAGTGGATGAAGGACGCGGGTATGTGTGGGAACGCTATGAACGGTATCTACTCCACCTCATCGGCACGAAATTCAAGGATGAGATCGATGAGTGGCTTGAATGTCCTTCCCCCGAGCTTGAGCGAGGGGCCACGGGCAGTCCTATCGGACCACAGAGGGTTTTGGGTATGGGCGATGCCGGGGATAAGGGTGTGACGGCGTGTCCGGAGTACTGGGCAAAAGCGATTTCGAAACTAAACTGCGACGTGGTTTGGAATCATCCCTCTCTGAACACCACTCTCTCTCCCTTCTCCTCCGAGGCCGACCCTCCCAAGGTCGGGCTCGACGATGACGATTTGAGTGATGGGGAGTATTGGGATCGTATCGACACCGAAATGATCCCCGAACGACTCATCATCATGGGCGGGGTGAGGTTAGCGGCTGTGTTGAATGCGGCTGTTCAGGGTGGTGTTGGGGAACGCGCTGTCGGTGGACTGTGAGTGGGGTAGAGTGGAGGATGGAGACTGGGATAGGTTCGGGTTGTACGCTGGCTTTGGGGGAGGGTGAATACGGATGCGAATAGGAATGGAAATAGCAATGAGATTGGTTTTCAGTTATTTACTATTCAAACTACGCGTGTCGAGTGACAAGTGACAGCACGGATGCGCATGTAGCTTACCGTTTTCGTTCCGCATCCGGCCCAACATGTGGTATGGCCAGGTAACTTGTTCGAGGGCATCGGGCCGGTCGTGCGGACGGCTAGTTATTTGGTAATGTGTGCGTGTTGGGTTGGATTCGAGGCAGAGAACGGGATAACGCCTCCCGAGGTATGGTATTAAACCGATATGTTATGCCCACCTGACATACGGGCCGGCTATCCAGCATGTGTTGACGGATAAGTCTCCATGCGCCCCCAGCGTTTGGATGTTTGATAAACTTTCTCCAAACATGAAGATCCGTGACCGAGCCAAAACACAACATTATGCTCGCGAGAGCCCGGGACTTATCGGTGCGCCCCGAGCTGAGATGAACATGAGTGCAAAGGCATCTCCTCGTTATCACAAGTGTATACTTCACTGTAGAGTCTCGTTACAACGCTAACGCCTCGTTCCAGTATGTCAGGCTGTCCTGTGTATGAGCTGGGACGGCTTCCGGTATGTTGTTCGCACAATCTTCGAAGTCCTGCGATATACTGAGTCAATTGACAGGAGTCTCACCCCCCTTTCCGTACGCGCTCGTTCAGCGATGCCGATGAGCGCAAACCGTTCGAGAGTTCACGGAGGAAATCCGCAGCCCCAGTTCGCCCACATATACGCGCACTTCTTTCATTTCGCTAGAGGAAGAATTGTTGCTTGGCAGGGAGCAGCGCCGTGGCTGCTTTTTGTGGGCTTTTCTTCCTGGTTACATCTCTTTTGTACCCTGGGAACATCTCCGGACAATCAATGGCGAGGTTCCAACAATCTCTCATTTTGGGGCATAATGCTCAACTGCAATATTACTATGTACAATCTGACGTACAAATCTTCGCAGAAGTACATACATGCCATCTTTCTCATCTGCTTCCAAACTCATGTCATGCGTGCACAGTCCTGTTCTCTTAGCCGAAACGGAACCTACCATCACAGTCCTTCAAGCGGAACCTATGAATGCGGAACTCAGTTTCGCCATGCTGCAACCAGTCTTGCCTACACTCAACAATGGGGTTTCGCGTCTCTCTTGGGGACAATTCGAAGTAGTAATCGACTCTTCCAGAGCTACCCTCACAGGAAACAGCACAATCCTCGCCGAAGCCTTCGCATGGGAACTTGCCTTTGAAGCCCTCGCGTTCGGCGGAGGCCATTACGATAGTGTCCCTATTTACAACGGCACCAACATACATGCGCAATCAACCACCGTACGTTTCTGTAACTTGCAGCTCCTTGCGACATGCTGACAGATACCTTCCAGTTCGTGCCCTTTGTTCCTCTTGTGATCTTCGTTTGCATCATCTATCTGTAGTAAGTACTGCCCACATATTGGGACTTGAGACTGACTACTTTACTCGCAATTAATTGCCTAGCGCTTCGAAGGTCCCGCTAGCAGCACAGCGAGCATAACCAAGCCCCAGTCATGCCGTCATGATCAACATAGGAGCGTTCAAGTTAGGGTTAGGGTTAGGGTTAGGGTTAGGGTTAGGGTTAGGGTTAGGGTTAGGGTTAGGGTTAGGGTTAGGGTTAGGGTTAGGGTTAGGGTTAGGGTTAGGGTTAGGGTTAGGGTTAGGGTTAGGGTTA